>NC_133618.1:116777955-116972955 GCF_048593235.1 Sminthopsis crassicaudata
ATATGGGTTACATACAGTTAGATGGATTTGGAAATGTGAGTGACTGACCTTTAAGAGTATTGTGGGGATTTTCAAAATTCCTGGGCTTCCTCCATTAAACATTGTTTTTACTCCATGATCTTCCCTTCAATCCTTTTGTCTAGATGGAACATTTTACATTTCCCATTTTTCCTCTTTCTGATAAGGGGCTATAGGAAATTGGTACAGGCCACTTAAACAGGAAGAGAAATAACCGGGGAGTACAGGGAAAAAAATCAGAGGCTTGGCATAGAGATATCACAGAATAGTGACAAGAAACTTCAATTATGAATGAATGAATGAATTAAAAAGCATTCATTAAGCACTTACTATAAGCTAGGATTTCTGCTAAGTGCTGAAGTTGTGTGTGTGTGTGTGTGTGTGTGTGTGTGTGTGTGTGTGTGTGGAGAGAGAGAGAGAGAGAGAGAGAGAGAGAGAGAGAGAGAGAGAGAGAGAGAGAGAGAGAGATTAAGATAGAGAGACAAAGAGATAGAGAGGCAGAGAGACACAGAGAGACAAACACAGAGATAGGACAGACACAGAGAGATAGATACAGACAGTGTGTGTGTAAATTTCTTCCCCTACCATCTCCTCCTTTATTCCTGGTTCAGGAAACTTCTCACCAATACAAGTGTCCCTTCCATGCAACATATATAAAATGTATATTGGTTATTTAAGTTTCATGTTCTAGCTATGTGTGACTTTGATAGTGATAGAAAGACAGTGAGCCATGCCCCTTTTTGTTTTTAGAAATACAACCCCTATTCCTTCTTAAATTGAACCCTTATAACAGTAAAAAGATTTTGTACCCTTCCACACACTTATCTGAACAAAGAATAAAGCATTTCACTCTAGTATTTTTTTCCATTGCTCTGTCAAGAGGAAGGAGGATCTAATATTTAATTATTTGATCTTCTTCACCATTATTATTTTCAGTTACTTGAAGTTTGGCTTTCTTTTGAAGAGGAATAATCCAGGCTTGGGAATCAGCCAGTGAAAATGTATGGAGACAGAATCATGGGATTATACAATATATGAGGAGTGAAAAGAGTAAAAACACTGAAAAGTGTGGGTGCCAGCCTATAAGGCCAGTTTTTCTATGAGATCCTAGAGGCAGAGAATCACCAGGATGTCTCTAGTAGAGTGGTCACATAGTCAGACCTACATTTTGGAAAAATCACTTTGATAGTTGAATGGAGGATACTGGAATGGGAAGAGACTTTAAGCAAATAAACCAATGAGCCTTCTACTAGTCCAAGTGTGGGTTGATGATGCCCTGGATAAGGAGTTGGTGCATCAAAGCAGAGAAGTTGTAGAGATAGAATTTATAGAATTTGGCAACATCCTGGACCAATGGACTGAGAGACAGAGTGAGGAGTTGAGCATAACATTTAAGCTTTGAATCTGAGTGAGTGGAAGGATTTGGGTGCTCTGTACAATATTAGGGAAGTTGGGAAGAGGAGAAGAGGGTTTTGTGAAAAATAATAAGTTTAATTTTGGACATCCTGAGTTTTAAATGTACGACAACCATTTAGTTTAAAATGCCAGTTGCAGTGTATTTAAAATTTTTTTCATTTTTGTTGTTGTTGTTAGAGATTTAAAACATTTTCATATGGTCATTTAAATTATTATTTTCTTTTAAAAATAATATTTTATTTTTCCTACATGTAAAGACAAATTTTAACATTCATCTTAAAATATTTTAAGTTCTGAATTTTCTTTCTCCCTTCTTTCCCACTACCCTTCACTAAGCTATTGAGTACTACTCACATTGAGTAGTTTGATATAGGTAAAATTATTCTTTTAAAATTTGGTTGTTCATATTCTTTGATTATTTAATCTGATTTAGTCATGGCTATTATTGTTGTTAAATATATAAATTCTCTATATTAGACTTTTATTGATGATTTTGATATAGAGACTTGGTCATGTTTCTTCTTTCTGCCTTTTTAATTTTATGTAATTGAAATTTTCCATTTTGTCTTTTATGATCACCACGACCTTTGTTTGGTGAAGACTTCTTCCCTTAGTCTTGGTTGTAAAATGTACCTCTATTTCCTTTTATTTTTTGATAATAATGTGATGTTATTAATTCAAGTCAAATATGATAGGATAATTGGCATGGAATGGGAGGGATGTCATTGGCTTTCTACTCTAACCTTTTCATTTTATGGATAATGAAACTGAGTCCCAAGGAAGTTAAATGACTTATCCAAAGTCATCAGAGGTAAGATTTGAACACAACTTTCCTGATTAATACTAGTACTTTTTTTTCACTGTGGCCTTCCTATAATCAATTGGAACTTCTTTTCTTTTTTAAAGTTATTTTTCTGGTTATATGTGTATGTTAACTTTTAAAATACACATTTCTTTGAGAGTGATATTGGTGGAGGAAACCACCAGTGGGGGAAAAAACACAGAAAAATGTGAACATAGCACGTGTTGATTTACATTCAATCTCCATAGTTCTCTTTCTGCACGCAGATGGTATTTTTTATCCAAAGTTTATTGGGATTGCCTTGGATCCTTGAACTACTGAGAAGAATCAAGTGTTTCATAGTTGATCATTGCACAATCTTGCTGTTATTGTGTACAATGTAGTTTTACTTCTGTTTGTTTTGCTCAGCATCAATTGATGTAAATCTTTTTAGGTCTTTCTAAAATCAGCTTGTAAATAATTTTTATAGAATAATAATATTCCATATACCGTAACTTAGTCCCTCATCCCCCAATTGATGAGCATCTACTGATTTTCCAATTCTTTGCCACCACAAAAGAGCTGCTGCAAACATTTTTTCACATGTGGATCCTTTCCTCTCCTTTATGATTTCCTTGGGATACAGATCCAGTAGTGGCACTTATTTTCTACTGAGATACTTAGTCTACACTCAGTTACAACAAACTACTTTGACATTTTTAATGGTTCTTGTTAAATAAGGTATTTTACCACTAATTTTCATTGTTATATTCATCAAATATTGGATTTCTATTTTTGATTGAAATGCTGAATTGATCAATGCAAAACTAATATCCTCTAGGTGTAGAAGCACATGTCGGCAATTACTGGTTGAGTAAGATATGTAGTAGGTGGCCCCTACAGGGAGAAAATGAGAGGAAGCATCCCTACAAGGACAGAAATGTGCTCTTTTGGATGAATGCATCCTAAGACAAAGTCCTATTCTACCTTCACCTATTGATAAATTTGGAACCAGGAGACACAAAGAATGAAGAAAATCAAGGTGGGAAGAAGTAGAATTGTAGCCCAAAATTCCTTATCATTTGCTTTCAACCTTCACTTTATCCACTTGAAGTTCATTCACTATCTTTAGTTGTAAGAACAGTGTAGTTTTAAAGCAACAGGCATTTTCGGTATTTAGGAACTGTTTCACTTAAAACTGGCTTTCTTTACCTCCACAATTCTTGTGAATATAATAATGAATGAATCGGGGGCTTTTCTTCTTCTTTGAAGGGGATGAATGGACATGTTTCATCTGTACTGGATCATTATTTACCTGATAAGCTGGAACAGATATCTCTAGAGGCAGTAGGATTAACAAAATTGACCTTAATGGTTCTGCTGGAACAGTTGGGGTGTTCTCAGGTCAATAAATTGTGAGAAGTAAGAAGGATTTGTGGAATGAATGATGATGCCTCCCTCACAGATGCTCAGCTTGTAGAATTCTTATTTACACCTGACTGTTTTTGAAATGTGTGTGAAAGCTGCATTTGGCTTGACTGTGGCAAATAAAACCTTGATTAATTAATCCCTAATATTTTTTAGAATTACCAACAAATATTCATTTAGAGACCTCAATTTTCTTTCCAATAAAACTGGAGTTGGATGCATATGATATGTAATTAGCTGGTTCATTGAAATTTCTGTATTATAAAACGAGAGAGGCAGTAAGATATAATGGGTAGAGCTCCAGAACCTGGGTCCAAGTTCATTCTCTGATACATACCAATGACAAAGCAAACCTTGAAATGCTTCAGAAAGTTTCTAAGACTATAAGTTTAAGTAAAGGAGGCTTTATTGATTTGTATCTGTTGATGATGTTTTCACAGAAGGAGTTCCCAAAGTAACAAAAATCATAGCTCCAGAAACTCTTATCCTCCTAAAAAGTTCATATTAACAACAAAAATTTTCTATTGATTCATCCACATGCCTGGCATTGTGCTAAGGACTCAAGGTATAAAGAAAGCAAAATATAGCCCTTGCTCTCAAGGAACTCATAGTCATATAGAAGAAAAGACATGCAAACAACTATGTTAACTAGGATAATTTAAGAAATAATCAATAAAAGAAAAGCTCCCTCATTAAGGAGTATTGAGAAAGGCTTCCTGTAGAAGGTAGGATTTTGGTTGGGATTTGAAAGAAGTCAGAGAAGACAACAGATGGAGATGCAGACGGAGGGCATTCCTGGAATGGGAATGGCCAATGAAAATGCCTGGAGTCAGGAAATGGATTATATTCCAACTCCAATTTCCATCTCAAACCCCTTTGCTATGTTTCATGGTGGTACTGAGGAAAGAGTGATGAATTTGGAGTACAAAGAAAGGCAAAAAACAGTTTCTGTCCTCAAGGAGCTCCCAATTTAATAGGGAAGACTAGGCAAACACCAATGTGCAAATAAGCACTAGACAGGATAAATTTGATATAATTAGCAGAAGTTAGGCACTAGGATTAAAAAGGAAGAAGAAAGTCTTCTTGTAGAAGTGGGATTTTAGTTAGGGTTTGATTGGAGCCAGGGAAGCCAGGAGATAGAGATGAAGTAGGGGACAGCATTTCAACCAGGGACAACCAGCAAAAATGCCTAAAATGAGGATATGGACTGTCTTGTTCTAGGAATAAAAGAGGATTAAATTTTATTTTTGTTGACTCAGTTTGCCTATATAATTAATAGCTACATCGCATGAAAAGCAGGAAGATTAATAAGATGCTACTTGCAAATATTGCTAAAAATACATTACCTTGTAGAACTAATTTAATTCAGTTCAACTACCTTTTTTGAGACCAAGGTAAGGCTTGCATATTATAGGTACTTAATAAATGTTTGTTAAGTTGAATTTAGTGTTTTGGATAAGTTGAATTTACCTAAATAAAACCATTATAGGCAGATTGGGGCAAGGGATATGATTTAGGAAAACATTACAAAAAGAGAAATAATGTGATGTCTATTTCCCAATTATTTTTTACTTCTTAAAAATGTTTTTCTGCTATTTTCTTGAGAAGTAGATAGGTGGCATAGTAGATAGAGAACCAGACCTGGAGTCAGGAAGAACTGAGGATAAAAGTAGCTTCAAATAATTACTAGCTATATGACTCTGAGCAAGTCACTTAACTCTGCTTCAGTTTCCTCATCTGTAAAGTGAGCTGGAGAAGGAAATGGCAAACCATTTCACTATCTTTGCCAAGAAAAGAAGGCATGAAGAGCCAGACACAATTGAAACAATGATTGTACTTTAGTGGGGTATGGTGAAAAGTGTTTGACTTGGAGTCAGGAGACAGGAGACCATTTAAATCTATCTCACACACTTACTAGCTGTGTGACTTCAGATAAATTTCCTGGCTACTCTGAATCTCGGTTTCTGAGAAAGAGGTTCACAATACCTACCTCCCAGGTTTTTTTTTTTTTTTTTTTTTTTTACTACAAAATGAGATAATATGAAATAGCCCTTTGCAAACCTACAAGTGCCATATTAATGGTCTCTGTAAAATTAGGTAAATTATTTTATTTATCAAGTGAGATGATATATGTGAAAGTGTTTAGAAAACTTTAAAAATTATGTAAATGTGATCTCTCTTTCTCTGTTAGCTAATCATAGCCTTTCGTGTTGCACCTTAATCTGGGAGGTTGAATTTTAGAGATTTGAATTTGTTGAACTATCTCAATGGCTTTATTAAAAATACTTGTCAGTTATCACTTCATGATATGAGGCCTGCTTCAAGGTCTATTGAGTACAGCTCGGCTAACTGAGGTTGGAGAATTAGGAAGGATGTGTAACCCACTGACAACTTGTCTCCAAGTTATTCTGGCATCAGCCCCTTTTGGACAGTTTGTTTCTCCAAAGAAGCCACATGGGAGCAGTGTGGTGTAGGCTTTGAGGGAATCTTCCCAAAGCTTCCTTGTCCATGGCTGAACTTTTCTGTCACAGGCTAGAGAGATCAGAACTCCAGGCTGATGACAAGTAAAATATTTAACAGAATATAAATCTTTTATCTTTCAAATGCTCCTTTGGTGAGAAATCAACTAGCTGGTCAGTTAGGTCTAGGAGGAATCTTTACCCTTAGGAATGAAATTAAGAATTAAGTGTTCATTTTTAGCTGCTATAGCCTATGATTGGATAATGTGAGTTTTTTTTTTTAACAAAAAGAAGATTCTACAGTTATGATGAGTCCATTAGCTATAATCAGCTCATAAATGGGAGATGTTGGTATTTCATTTCATATCTCTGACAAGATGTACTTAAAGAAAAAAAAAGCTGTGAAAAGCTTTCACCAGCTTGATGGGTTATTATGTCAATGAGAATGCTTCAAGGTTGCAAGTTTCATTGACACAATCAAGCTGGGAAACTTATAAGAATGACACAGTTTCCTTTCAATCATGCTCTCATAAGAAACAATGTAAGCTTTTCAATGTAATTTGCTTGCTTGAGGCCTTTGAATAAGATTCCTTGCCTTGCTTTCCACCCCCCTCTTTCTAAGGGGAATTACATTGAAAATATTACTTTACAAATTGCCTGTGAGTATAAGGTTAGCTTTTTGTTTACATGATTAGGTTTTCTCTGCAGTATCATGTTTTTCAGGTCCATTTATAAAGCAAGGGGGCAAAGAAACAATTCAGACAAGACACTCCTTTGCAATAGGGAGATGGGGCAAAAGATTAGGGGATTCAGTGAGATGAGTGAGAGAAACAGATTGAGAATAGCAGGACAGGAGGGACTCTTTTTTCCTCCAGGAAATTATCATCATGTGAGTTCTAGTGCCAATCTGCCACAGACAGAACTATCTTATGGCTGCTCTATATAGGGCTTCTCAAATCTGGGTGGCATTTTTATATGCCACTTGAACTAGCAACTAACTAAAACCTCTCTTTCTGCTAGTGTTTCTCAGACCACATGGCATTCTGATATTTTCCTTTTCTATGTGAGTCCATCATTTCATCAACTGAGAAACTTAACTCCCTGGGGGATCAAGTATGAATAGAACTGTAGAGAATGATGAAATGAAAGTATCAGATCTTAGTAGCAACAATGATTTCTGGAAAGAAAACAAAAGAAACAAATAAGAAAACTTCAACTAAATAAACCCTTACACTCCATTTTATGGTTGAGCCTTTTGGGATCTGCTGATTGAATGGGATTGTGGAGAAGTATGCAATGAAGCTAGGAGGGTTCAAGGCTCCAGGATCATCGTTGTTTTTGGCTCTCCAGATTCCCTGCCCCCTTTTTTTCTTGAAGAGACAATCAGGGTTAAGTGACTTATCCAGTATCACACAGCTAATGGTGTCTAGGGTTAGATTTGAACTCAGATCCTCCTGACTCAAACACTAGTGCTCTATGCACTGCACCTCCTAGCTGCTCCTCTCCTTCAAGTTATTTTCTAGGACATCCTCATGGCAGAACAAATGAATTGGCCATGACCTCTCATGATCCCTGTCCCTGAAGATTGCTGGAAGTGAAGTTTCTAGCAGTTTGAGAACATGCTACTCCAGAGACACCAGATATTCCTTTTCTAGGAATGGGAGGATACTCCTTCTCCCATTGGCCTCTGAGGACATGAGGAAGGTCTCTGAGGAACATTGTGGCTCAGGTTTTCAAGGTTCTTTAGGAATCTTTCTGATAACCTTTATAGCTATCTCTCCTGAGTCATTCTGCCATAGTAATCACCAGGAGGAAGCAGCAAAGGCCAGTATGGTTTCTATGAGTCCGATTGATTAATGCAAGAGAAGAAACATCTACCACATGGGGTATTGGAGTAAGTGAATTACAGGGTATGAACCTCACTGAAAAGTAGTTGAAAAGAGCCACATAGAACTGCTCATTATATAATCTTGTGTTGCTGTGTACAATGTTCTTCTGGTTCTACTCACTTCACTTAGCATTAGTTCATGTAAATCTCTTCAGGTCTCTCTGAAATCATCCTGCTGGTTGTTTCTTACAGAACAATAACATTCATGTATCATAACTTATTCAGCCATGCTCCAACTGATGGACATCCACTCAATTTCCAGTTCCTTGCCACTACAAAAAAGGCTGCCACAAATATTTTTGCATACATAAGTCCTTTTCCTTTTTTTATGCTATCTTTAGGATACAGGCCCAGTAGAGACACTGCTGGATCAAAGGGTATGCACAGTTTGATAGCCCTTTAGGCACAGTTCCAAATTGCTCTCCAGAATGGTTGGATTAGTTTACAAACTCCACCAACAATGTCTCAGTTTTCCCACATCCCCTCCAACATTCATCATTACCTTTTCCTTAAATCAATCTGATGTGTGTAGTTTTTATTACAATGTATCTTATGTTCTTATATTGATAGTAGGACTATAAGACTAATTATTTATAAATTTAAAACAAAATGTTTAGTTTCTATACTTGTAAAAATGAGAAATTGGACTAAATGATTTTTGGTGTCTCTTCTGATTGACTTTAAATCCTAAGATGATATGGGGTTTCTCAGTACTCTATGCCTCAGCTTCTTAAACTGTAATTCACAATTCTATATGGGGTCTCATGACTAAATGTGGGGTTGTGAAATTATGATTTATTATCAGCACATGTTTGATTTATATATATTTCACATATATAAATATCCAGAGTCACAAAAATTTTTTCAGGTGAAAAGAGATTGTAAGTAAAAAAAGTTTAAGAAGCCCTAAAACATCTCCACCATCTTATATTTGAGGTCATTAAAAAGATCAAGTGAGATGATGCATGTGAAAGTATAAACTCCATTCTCATTAATTTGTTTAGGAGATTTGTCCCTATATGCCTGGATGGGTTTCATCCTTACCTGTGTCTCTCGGAAGGAGACACAGATCTGTGTGACCTGAAGTGGAGTAGACCTGAGGTTGAGTCTTTATGTTCTTCCTAGTGGCTTCTAGTTGCAGAATATTTTAGTTGGCCATGACTTTGATTGAAAGGTGAACCCCTGTAGGTTACTCAGCATGAATCACTGCATCTGTTGGTGGACTTTTCAGAATTTTCAGAATCAGAGAATTGGAATCCCTGAATTTCAGAATTGGGAGAGAGGAGGTTATCTAGTTCAGCCCATTCCTGAACAGGGATCCCAATGACTTCTGAAAGCCTCCAATGAAAGGGAACTAATTAGTTCTCTTCACAGTCATGGGGCCAAAGAGATCATCAAGGGCTATTTCAACTCACATGGTTCTTAGCAACTAGAAAGCCTAATTCAGTATAAGGGATTGGGTAATATGCTTAGTTATATGGGGAGGGTCAGAGTCCCTACATGCCCATCAATGAACAGAATTGTATAGAACTTGTAATTCAGGTAGGAGTTCTTTGCATATTGGAATTTGGTCCATATATCTTTTTATTTCTCACAATTCCTACCCCAAATGCTGGACACATAATAAAGATCATAGATCTAGAGGAGGGAGCTTAGAAAGCCATCTAGTCCAACTCTCATTTCTTACATTGAAAAATTGGGGCCTACCAAGATCACATGTCTTTTCGAAGATCATATAAGTTACATATTTCAGAGCCAGGATTTGAATTCAGGTGCTATGAGTTCAAATCCCACGATTTCAACATTGTATTACCATTTATTTAATTTACTTAATTTCAATAAATGGTATTCCAACCTTATATGTCTTGTGTACCCTCTAGATCTTGGAGAGGATAAAGTCTTAATAACACTTTGAAAAATGTAAAAAATGCAAAGTAAAAGCAATGTTGTGAATCATCAGCTGTGAATGACTTTATTATTCTCAGTGATACAATGATCCACAGCTAATCTGAAGGATTTATGATGAAAAATACTATCCACTCAAAGAAAAGAACTAATTGTATCTGCATACACAATGAATCACAATCTCTCTCTCTCTCTCTCTCTCTCTCTCTCTCTCTCTCTCTCTCTCTCTCTGTCTCAGTCTCTCTCTCTCTCTCTCTCTCTCTCTCTCTCTCTCTCTCTCTCTCTCTCTCTCTCTCTCTGTCTCAGTCTCTTTTTCTTGGAGATTTTTTGGGGAGGATATCTATGTTTCACAGCATGACTTTTATGAAAATGTTTTGCATAACTTCACATGTATTTTCTTAATGGGGGTTGGGGGGAAGAAGGGAGAGAATCTGAAACTCAGCATTTTAAAAACAAATGTAAAAAATTGTTTTAAATGCAACTGAGGAAAAATAAAAATATTAAATTAAAAATATAAAAATGTACAAATGGAATTGGTCTCATCATTTGCAATAACATTTTCATGTGGAGCTTCACTTGTCATTATTTTTCAGGTAATACTATAAGCTCTTTTCCTCATAAAATCCAGATCCTTGCTCCTCTTTGAGTGCTTCATGATGGAAAAGAGAATTGGAGGATGTGCTTTCCTTACCATAGTTTCTAATGTCTCTCTCTCTTTTTTTTTTCTATTTGTGACAAGCATCTGGCTCCTAGGATAGAATTAGAGACATAGAAAAACTTTCCAGGTCTTCCTTTTTTCATGCCTTTGCTTAAAGATGACCATCCTAACACTAGAAAAAGAACAGATATGAATATATCTAGTTTATAGAAAAAGTGCCTATAAATTTGTATAAAACAAATTAAGTGTTGGTGTAATCTCATTACAAAGAACATACTCTTTTTCTTTCTTTGATTAACTATCTCTCTTAGTACATTTTCCTTTTGGTTTGACAATTTTTCAGAGACATACCTATTGCATAACACACGGAGCACCTACCTGTGTTGGGAAAAACACCTGTCACTTACAGCAGTGGGTGTTACTGCTCTGTGATAAAACTCAGTGTGGGTGGAAGGCTTTACAAAGTGTACAAGCCAGAATTCATAAGAATCTTTCCATTGTCAGGCCTCCCCCAGATATCCTAATCAACACTTTGGTCTGAAAGTTAGCAGTTCACCTTTCCTAGCCCAGGCTGTCTCTCCTCTGTGGGGGAGAGAAAAGTTGTCAAGCCTTGTTAGTATAAAGTTCATCCTATTAGATATTAGCTACAGTGGGAGGATGCTATACCAAGCATTTCTGATCCTTCTGCATTTGGTTTAGGAAATCGAACCCCAGGTAATGGCCAAGTAAGTTGTTTTGCAATCCAATTTCAATGTATGTAACAGCCTATCAGTCTATCAAATAAGTCTTGTGTGTCCAACACAACTTAGTGCTGTGCTAAGTTCTGCAGGGAATTCAAGAGAAATAGGAGACCAAGTTCTTTGCCTTGAATAGCTCGTAATATGATTGAGGAGAAGAGACTTCAACTTGTGAACTAATTATTAAATAGATAGATCACATATGATAACACATTATACTATTGTTTGGACCAAGAAGACATGAGGAGTTTGAAGAAGGAAAGAGTCCTCTGTGGGCTGGAATAAGTTGTAGTCAGATTTCTTGGAGGAAGGAGCACATGAATCTGGCCTTTGAAGAATGGGTAGCATTTGAATAGTTTATTGGTAAGTAAAGTCAAGTCAATTATCATTTATTAGGAACTTACTATGTGTGAGGCCTTATACTGATTTCTGGCTAAGGCAAAGAGAACATTCCATACCAGGAAAATAGCATGACCAAATTACAGAGCTGAAAATAAGTATGGAGTTTTGGGGAACCAAGAAGGAGAGGGGCCAATGGAAGGAAAGGGGTTTGCATTGTTTAGTATTGAGATATGAGTTTGAAGATAAATTAAAGAGGACTAATGTGGAATTTGAACCTGTAATTTCCTTGAGACATAAACTTCAATAAATTATCTCAAGTAGATAGCAAATGACACCTTGCTTCAATTCAGTTCACTTCAATTCAACAAACATTGAATTAAACAACATTTAACAACAAACATTTAATACCTACTATGTCTTAGCATAGGGTTAGCAAGGGGCTAGAAATACAAAGACAAATATGGAACAATCTTTGTCCTCAAAAGAGTTTAATGTGTGTGAATATACTGTGGACACATTACATATACAAAGTAAATACAAAGTATATGTGTATATAAATATACATATTACACATTGATATCAATAAGGGCAGTGTGGAACTCTGGAAAGGACACTATATTTTGGGGAAAAAGGAATAAATATTTATATAACACTTACAATATACCAGATGCTATGTTAAGTTCTTTACAAATATCTCATGCATTCCTCACAATCCTGCAAGGACATTGTTATTCTCCCATTAAATAGTTGGAGAAACTGAGGCAAACAGCAGTTAAGTGACTTGCTCAGGGTCACACATCTAGTAATTGTCTGAGATTGGACTGGAACTCAGTTCTTCCTGATTCCAGGCCTAGTGCTCCATTCTTCCTACACATTTAGAGGAAAAGGATATGGGTTCCAATATGTTCTCTGCTATAAAATACCTCAGGCAAAACAACTAACTCCATCTTCTTGTTCTTGATCCTTTTTTTTTTTTTTTTTTTGGTGAGGCAATTGAAGTTAAGTGACTTGCCAGACAGAGCCAGTAAGTGTTAAATGTCTGAGGTTGGATTGACTCAGGTCCTCATGACTTCAGAGCTCTATCCACTGCACAGCTGCTCCTACCCCATCATCTTTGGGGAAAAAAGGGACTGAACTATAAGAACTAAGTAATCTCTACCTCAGAGATCTTTTTTTAGCACAGTTCCAATGATATCCTCATAATTCAAATTAATTTCAAGAGGGAAAGAATACTAATAATGGGAGAAATAAAGCAGTCAGCGGCAGAGGAGCTGGATTTTGAAGCTAAGGATAGAAGAGGGAGTACATTCTAAATATTGGGAACTTTTTTGAGTTGAAGAACATAAGCAGCATATAGAATTTTATAGATGGAGAATAGCTAGATTACCTTGACTTGAAATGGAGAGTATATGAAAGGGAGTGATATAAAGGGATGCTAAGATAAGCACTAGAATCCACAGGATCACAAATTTAGAGCTGAAAGAAACCTTGGATATTATGTAGATAGGTTAGCCTCTCCTTTTATAGATGAGAAAATAGAAATCAAAAAAGGCTCAAGGACTTCCCCAAGATCACCCATGTAATAAGCAGAAGAAATGAAACTTTTGATGCCAAATCCATTTCTCTTTCCATTGTACTCCACTTCTATAATAGGATAAATATAATTTTTCCACCATGAAGTTCCACTTCTGATTTGCATCATTCTTTCATATGATGGGTTACTGGTGGTTGACCCCTGAAGAACCTTTTGGATCATTCCTACTTTGATTAAGCTCCTTGTGGGCATGGACTTTTCCATGTTTGTCTTTTCATTTCTAGCCTCTTATTAATCTTATGGTACCACATAGTAGGTATTTAATGTTTGTTGTTAAATGTTTAATTCAATGTTTGTTGAATTGAAGTGAACTGAATTGAATCACGGGGTCCTTTGCTATATACTGGTTTATTGAAGTCTACCATTCTGGCAAATCATAGTTCAGATTCCATATTGGTTCTCATTATTTTGTCTTCAATTTCATATATCAATACTAAACAATGCAAATCCTTTCCCTTTCATTAGACCCTTTCCTTTCTGTCTCCCTAAATAAAAGTGTGAGGACAGCTCACAGGGAAAAAAATTAGCCTAACTTCTGCCTAAACACAGTTATTCAGGGCCCATTTCATAGATAGGTTTTAAATGACAGCCTAGTCACATGTGGTTAAGCTTCCTAAGAGGTGTGATTTCAATTCAATTTGAGTCAATTTAACAAACTTTAATTAAACACTCTGCTAGAAGCAGATAGAAACAGAAAGATGAATAACAATTCTGGACCTTACAAGCCAGTAGGAGACACACACGATATATACCCAAGAAAACATAATACAAAGTAGAGAGGATATGGAAATGTAGAACACATTTTAACTTTCTACACATTGTATAATTTCATAAGGTTTAAGAAGAAATATTAAAGATCGTTTTTGTCCAATGCTCTCATTTTGCAGATGAATGTGAGGAAAATGAAGCAAATGAAGCACAGTGAGGGGAAGGGACTTATACAAAGTGACATAGTCCTTTGAAGTCAAACTACATATTTGAACTCAGCTTCTTTGACTATAAAATGCCAAGTCATAAAATGTTAAAGTTGAAAGGGGCAATTGAAATCTTGTCAATGACACAACTTAATTATTTATTGATTTCCTTATGTTTAAACGTTTTTCTTTTTTCATTTCAAAAAGCTCTGTTAAAACTTGTAAGACCATAAACTCCAGGGACTATGTCTTAGCTAAACTTTGTCTCTTTCCTCGGACTTAGCATGGTCCTATGTGCATTGTTTCAAGTCCCCGTTTCACATATGGACTCCCTTGTATGCAACCCATGTCTGAAGAATATAGTGGATAAGAATCAACATCTGTTATTCACAAACTCCATTCAAAGTGTTTCTTTTACTAGCCAACCAGAGAACACAGTTTGAAGGAAGTGATAATTAAGCACCATAACAAAATAAATGATGGGATCCTTCATATAACTGGTGCCATCCTCTCCCATGGCTTACCATAATAGGACAGTAGGGAACAAATAGAACAAAGAAATACTCACAGAGGAGCACATACGTAGGGAATACACGTGGTCAGTGAACATGACTCAATGGGTAACCGATGGTGTATGACCAGGGCAATTTATCCCTCCAACACTGTGGAGTTGTAGGACCTCATTAGGTGACCTGCTTTTTCCATTTAAGCTTGGGTCTCAGCTGGGCATTGCTGCTGCATTTGTTGCTCTAAATTGTTACTATTTACAGAGCAATATATATGTAGCCTCATCCTTCATAGGGAGGTGGAGTCTCCCTATTCTTTAGTGTGATAGCTCCAAAAGCCATAGTTAAAAATTTAAAAATTCAAACCCTAATATTTAATTAGAAAAGCACTTATGGATTTTTACATTTGTATTCTGAACTCTTTTCCTCCTGCATCTGTTCAAGATCCTTGAATTTAAACTTTTTGAGTTATGGTCTGGACTTTCTTTGTAGTGGTGGTGGGGTAATGTGTGTGGCATTATTATTTAGCTGCTCTTATAATGCTTCATCTTAGTGTGCTGATTCATTGTCTAGGAGGTTTTCACACACACACACACATATATATGTATATATATATACATATATATATATATACTCTTTCTTCACTCTGAGTTGTAACAAAAAGATCTATAATTAGCTGTTTTTATCTCAGAGTTCCTATCCAGAGACAGCATCCTGGCAGAACACTCTAGTATAAATCCATCTCATTTCCTTTTCTGGGATGCTCTCTTTTCAGTTGTCATCTTCTAGCCAGTAGTCCCAAGTAACTGTACCCAGATTAGCATATTCTTGTGGTTAATATTATGCATACATATTAAAAACAAAGTAAGGTAAACAAATTTCCCCAATGCCCAGAGAAAAAGTTGCAGAGGTGGGGAATGAGATGTAGAGATGTAGAAAATGAGATGTACTATTTTTGGGGTCTGTGATCTGGGACAGAGGTTTCAACAACAATTCATATTTCCTAATATTTCTTGTGCTTGATGCACTCATACAACTTCATTCCCCGAGTCCTGTCCGTGCTTCTTATATTTGCCTCTGCTTGTGCTTTCATTCTAACAACTTCATGTCGCTTGTTATGTGTCCCATCAGGAGCTAGGTTCCTTCTAGAGTATCACTTCTGCTTGGATTCACTTAAAAATAACTTCACCAGGCTACTGTAGTCACCAACAATTCTAACTTTAGGCTCATTAATAATCCATATCACTGAAGTTCTTTTTCAGAAAGAAAAAGACCTTTGCTGAAGGTCTGGCAGAAGCCTTTATTTTACTTCGCTCTTACTTAGTTCTAAGACCTGAAAGTTCCAAGGAAGATGTTCAGAGAATGGGGTCATCCCAACAAAATAATGCCCTTTAGCTCATTCTTCTCTGTGAACAATTCTTGCCAGGACAAGATTGGATCTCTTGGTGAAAGATCCCATCCCAATATGTAGTCACTATCTACTAAGGGATTTAGTGCATCTCTGCACATTAGGTCACAACCAGATCATGAGCATTTGCTTAATAATCACCAAACAACTCAGAGATTCAAGGTTCCTTAGTTCTTAAAAATATTCCCTGTTATTCCATGCAAAAATGAATGAGTAGGAAAAAAGCAATGGAAGCAAATTCAAAATACTACCTTTTACAGGAAGCTTTCCCCAGCCTCTCTTAATTCTAGTTCCATTCCTCTGAATTATTTTTTTTACTTATGCTGTAGATGGCTCTCTCTCTCTCTCTCTCTCTCTCTCTCTCTCTCTCTCTCTCTCTCTCTCTCTCTCTCTCTCTCTCTCTCTCTCTCTCTCTCTCCCCCCCTCTTTCTTTCTTTCTTTCTCTCTCTCTCCACACACACACACACACACACACACACACACACACACACACACACACACACACATTGCTTTCTATCTGCCCTATTAGATTGTAAGATCCTTGAAGGCAGGAACTATCTTTTGCTTTTTTTCTATATTCCCTATATTTAGCACAATATCTAGCACAGAGCAAGCTCTTAATAAATATTTGTTGTTTGATTGATTGTTGGCTATTTGGCTGCTTTCCAGGCTACTTCATGTGCAAATGAACCACTCAAAACTTCACATCCTTTACAAGGTACAAAAGAATTCTCTTATGACTGAAAGGGGCACAATCCGACTTCTGTTCTAGGTTTCTTTGTTCTCTATATTGTGGCTAGTAACAAAATTACTTCTGTTCTAGGTTTCTTTGTTCTCTATATTGTGGCTAGTAACAAAATTATGGATCACCTGTCTTCATGTATATGGAGGGTATATAATAAATGCTTGATTAATTGCCTAAATTTTGAGGATTAAGGCTTCTCTGGAAAGGATAAAAATAGTTGGGACCAATTTCTAGCATTCACTTAACAGAATTCATTTTGCCCATGGGCTAAGTGAAAGAAGAATACCATGTTTTAACCTTTTTCTCTCATTAGACTTTTTTTCTTCTTCTATGATATTCTATTCTAATCTAACAGATATGGCTTCCTTTTTTCCCATAGGAAAATAGTTAGTCCTGCTCCATTGCCCTGGGGTCATGTAGAGAATCTGTGGTCATTTAACTTAATTGGTTAGAACATATTGGCCATTAAGTGAGATCCAGGTGTCAGATTTCAACCTACACAGGTCAAGAAACCTTTTCTGTGATTTGGTCATCTAAGCAAGGCAGTATTGGGAATAGAGAAATAAATGAAAAATGGTCCTTGCCCTCAAAGAGATTTAAATCTATGAAGAAAGGTCTTCTTGGTTATGTCTTGAATCTGGTCTTGGGGTTTTTACTGGCCTTTAGATTTCTGTGTGTCTTTTGGTTCTTTCCTGATTGTATACCTAACCTGTTGATTACTGCCTTTAGTTTACACTTTCAGGTTTCTATCTTAATTTGTCCCTACTACTTTATATTGATTGATATTTGCCCCAATTTCAGATCACTCATCCAACTCTTGACTCCACACTCTTTGGTGCTTCCTGGTTAATTCCTGAATTCCCTCAGAGAAACCTCCTACTGTATTGTCCCAAGTCTGCCTTGACAGTCCTAGCCGAATCTCCTTGTCCCATATATGAGTCCCATAGAAATCCAGCGATGATGTCATAACTATTGTGTTAAGAGAATCATCTAGATGGGAGAGATAAAACTTCTAAAATCTAGTCAGAATTATTAAAAGAGTTAGATTGTTATTTTATGTATAAGGCAGATTACTGTGGAGGAGTTACATCCCATGAGAAGAAATGGAGGAAGCTATGAGAAAGTTTTGCATGGGGGAAGGTGGTTTACATAGGTGAGTCAGAGCCAGGGAGTAATAAAAAATGAACATAACTACTAAGGAAGGGCCAGCCAGTCACCCATCTTCCATCTTGTTCTGTTACCTCACAGAGAGAGACCTCCTGTGAGAAAAATATTTTTATTTGTGTCAAATCAGAAGACAAATGAGCATTTGGTCCAGTTTTTCCAGATACTGTGCCATTGATTAGCATGACTCTAAATACCCAGAAAAATTGTTCTAAGAAAAATTTCTCTTTCTTCTGTAAGTGACTTTCACTGCGCAAAACATTATAGAAGAGACAATTATAGATCCTTTCAGGGTTTTGGTGCCTTCACAGGCACCTATTGTCCTAATAAATGGAATAGTTTGGAACACAAAAGCATTTACTTAACTCTTTTAGCTAATTTAATTTTTATAGTCCCACTAGAAAATAATATTTTATGTTTTTACTCATCTAATGTGATTTTAAGATGGTTTATTCTTGGGTACAATTTTGTTTTCATTTTCTAGAAAATCAATTTAATTCACAGAAGGTTCATTCACTTAATAGTTCTTCTAGTGCCTGGTTAATGCTTATGGGTTTGATCTGGTATTTCTCTTTACAATCTTAGTATAAGTCTTAATGAGAAAAGAGGATGTTGGGTTGAAAAGCTTACATGTGAATATGTTTTTTACATAATAACTTGTATTTCAAATTTTTATTCATTTATTTAAAAAGTTTTTTATTTATATTTTCTGGGTTTTTTTTTATATCATTACTATAGTTACTACAAGTATCACCTTCCCAGAGAGCCATTCCATATGATAAATATTATTTTTTAGAGAAATAAAAAAATCAACACACCTAAATTATACATTGAAAGAGTCTGAAAACATGTGCAAATGTTTAATACCTGTGAGCTTCTCCTCCCCCCCATAAAGAAGTGGGTCAGGGATGTCCTCTCATTTCTCTTGAGTCATGCTTGTTATTTATAATTTTGTTAAGTTTACTATTTCTTTTTGATAATTGGTCTTTCCATTTACATTATGGTGGTAACTGTATATTTTGGTTTCTTGGCTCTGCTTACTTCATTCTACATCATTCAGTTCATAGAAAGCTTTTTAGATTGACCAGCTGGCCAAATATTTCTCTGTATTCATCGTGTACTGTTAGGTTCTTACTAAGAGACAACAGAATGTTACAGTGTACATTATTTCTTACAACATAGCAAAATTTCATTATATTCACGTAGCACCACTTGTTTAGCCACCTCTCAGTTGATAGATAACTATTTTGTTTCTAATTCTTAGCTTTCACAAAAAGTACTGCATAAATATTTTGGAGCATATATGAACTTTTATTTTTATAAAGGCTTTCTTGGGTTATAAGTCTAGAAATAAGAATCTCTGATTTAAAGGTATGGACATTTTAGTCACTTAATTTGCATAATTCCAAATTGCTTTCCAAAATGGTTGTACCATTCCACAGTTCCACCAACAATATTATATAACATCCATTATTATTATGCTTTTTTGGTTATTTTTGTCATTTGCAGTTTGTGAGGTAAAATATAAGAATTATATTGATTAGCTTATCTCTTACTATTAGTGATTTGGAACATTTTTTTCATATAGTCATGAAAATGTTCTTATCCTTTGACCACTTATCTACTGGGGCATGTATATTGGTCACATATCTATATTTATATCTATGTTGATTTGTAGGATATGTGTATATATATATATATATATATATATATATATATATATATATATATATATATGTATATATCTAATGCATTAATGTTGCCTGTGTAAAAGTTTTTCACTTTAAAGTAATCAAGATTATCTATTTTATCTTTTGTAATTTATTCTATGTCTAATTTGATTAAGAATATATCTGTGATCTGCCAGTTAGCTTTCTGGGTTTTCCAGAAGTTTTTTTTTTAAATCACATGGGAAATTCTTCCCTAGATAATAAAAGCTTTCATTTTTATCAAATATTTCTCTTGACAGTCTAGATAATTTGTTTTTACAAATGAATTTTTTATTATTTTATATTGAGTTCTATAAAGCATCCTCTTGATTATCTGATTGGTATAACATTAAAGGTATAAATTGATTTTTAGTAGTATGGTCATTTTTATTATGGCTTTGCCATGATCACTAAATAGTACTCCAGTTTTTAATTTGCTCTTTATTTATTTTATTTTTTGCTGAGGCAATTGGGATTAAGTGTCTTGCCCAGGGTCACACAGCTAGGAAGTGTTAAGTGTCTGAGATCAGATTTGAACTCAGGTCCTCCTGACTTCTGGACTGGTGCTCTATCCACTGTGCCACCTAGCTGTCCCTTGATTAATTATTTTCAAATGAACAGTTAAATCAGCTATTGTAGAATCTGGGGCAGGACAAATACCTTGTACTTGAAATATAGAGCCATTGTCCTAAGGACAATTTCTTTATTTCTTCAAGAAGCACTTTGTAATTTGATCTATACAAGTCTTTTTTGTACTTTAGGGGGCTGATAACAAGATATTTTATGCATTTTATAGTTATTTGGAATAGGATTTCCCTTTCTATTATTTTTATTGGGTTTTATTATTGATATTTTATATTATATTTGAATAATTACATTATAGCAATATAATATTGTATTATTATAGAAATGCTATTGATTTTGAGGATTTATTTTATAGTCTGCAACTTTGATGAAGCTATTGTCTCCATTAGTCCCTTTGCTAATTCCCTAAGATTTCCAAGTAAAACATTATATCATCAGTAAGCAGGGATAGTTTTATCTCCTTGTTACCTATCCTTGTTTCTTTAATTTCTTTTTCTTCTCTTATTGCTGTTAGCATTTTTAGAACTATGTCAAATAATAACAGAGAGAGTGGGCATCCTTGCTTTGTTCCTATATTTGTGGAAAAACGATTCTAATGTATCTATTTCATATGACACTTACTTTGGTTTTAGGTTGATGCTTTCTATTATATTAAAATGTTCCTCTATTCTTACATTTTGTAGAGCTTTTGTATAAAAGAGTATTATTGTGCATTGTCAAAGCCATTTTCCTGCATCTACTGAAATGATTTGATTATCCTGCCAAAAAATCACAGGAACTACATAAACAAAATGATATAAAAAAGACTTTTTATATAAATAAAATCAAATGTAAATAATTGGAGCCATATTAGTTGTTTATGGGTAGGCAGAACCAATTTAATAAAAATGATGATTTTACCAAACCAATTTAATATATTCAGTATTATATCAATTAAATTAACAAAACATATTTTGCTGAATTAGAAAAAATATTAAAATTCATTTGGAAAAAAGTTAAGAATATTAAAGGAAATAATAAAAAATGAAAAGGAATGAAATTTAGTAACACTAGAACTAAAACTGAATTATAAGGGTGTAATTTTCAAAACTATCTTGTACTGGATAAGAAATAAAAAGGTAGATTAATGGAATAGAGTAAACATACCATTTACAGCAGCAAATAAACACAATAATTTTGTATTTGACAGGTATAAAGCCTTGAGATTTTGGGATAAGAATTCATTATTTGGTAAAAATTTTTTGGGAAAAGCACTATGAAAGAAACTGGGTATGGATCAGTATCTCACATCATTTACTAATGGATACATGACATGATTTTACAAGAAAATTAGAAGAATGGAGAATATATTATTTATCAGATTTATGTAAAGGTAAATAATTTATAAGTGAACAAGAGACAGAGAGGAAAATTAGGTGTACAATAGATAATTTTGATTACATTAAATTAAAACATTTTTGTACAAATAAAAAAAAAACAGCTAAGCTTATAAAGAAAGCAGAGAATTGGAAAAAATTTTATAGATGGTTTAGCAGATAAAAGTCTCATATCTAAAACAGATATAAGAATTTTGTCAAATATATGAGTACAAGTCATTCTCCAATTGATGAATGGTCAAAGAATATGAACAGGCAGTTTTCCAATGAAGACATCAACAATTTATAGTCATATAAAAATGCTCTAAATCATTATTGATTAGAGAAATGCAGATTAAAACAACCCTGAGATATCACTTTATACCCACCAAACTGACTAATATGATAGAATGTGAAAGTGACAAATGTTGGAGAGGATGCGAAAAAAATTGGGACACTAATTTATTATTTTTTTTCACATCACACACAATTTCACTACTAATTTATTGTTGGTGAAATTGTAAAATGATCCAACCATTTTGCAGAACAATCTGTAATTATGCCCAAAGAGCTCTTAAATTACCTATGTGCCCTTTGATCTAGAAATAGAGGTTGAATTTGTTTTGCTTCCAAAGATGTTTAAGGAAGAAGGAAAAAGAACCACATGCTCTAAAACGTTTATAGCAGCTCTCTTTGTGGCAACAAAGAACTGAAAGATGCCCATCAATTGGGGAATGGCTGAATAAGTTGTGGTATATGATTGTGGTGTAATACTACTGTGCTATAAGAAATGATGAACTTAAAGAATTTTAGAAAAACATGGAAAGACTTCACAAAATAATAAAGAGAAAAATTAGCAGAACCAAGAGAATATTGTATATAGTAATAGCAATATTGTTTTAAGGTCAACTTTCCACTCAGTTTGGACAAATTGTGATAAACATTGTTGGAGTGAACGCCCATTTTTTGAAGTATCAAAATGTCTTTTGTCAAGTATAGTACTGTAGGCACTTGAGAAATTATTATGTAGCAGATATTGGATATTTAAATAAATAATTAACTGATTGGAATTGGAAAACAAAAATGAAAACTTCAAATGTTGGTCCTATACTTCTTAGGATTACTAATGATTGTAGGTTTTCATCATCTTAACTTGTAAACTGTATTGAGGCAGAAAGATAGCACAGTGGAGAGTGCCTGGAATCAGAAAGACTAAGTTCAGATATTTACCAGATTTGTGACATTGGATAAAGTATGTCACTTCCCAAAATACCTATTATATTCCCAGGATTGGGCTAAATTCTGGGAATACAAATATGCAAAGTCAAAGTCCTCAAAGACATTGAAGAACATCCAGAACAAAGAAATATCAAAGGAAGTTAAAAAGCAGAAGGCAGTAGTGGGATGATATCTGACTTGGGGATGTGATGGAGAAGTTCAAAGGAGTGCCTTGAATGGGAACAGAGAGGTGCTTTCCTGCCTGGGTATGTCTACCATCACCTAATAGACATTCTGGAGAGTCTTTACTGGGAGATGGAAGAGATGTACCAGTGACAACCATTCTTGACTTCATAACTTCTCTAGGTTCTCTTTAGGAGCTGAGAAAACCATTATAATCTTATAGGTCTGGTTGCAAATCATAGAATTTCTATTGATCACATTTCCACTCCCTTCCCTTTCTCTACTTCTTGTGGCATCAGAATGCTATTGTATGGGATCACTTTGGCCCATTTCAGGAATCACTCCCCGTTGTTCATTAATTAACCAGTAGATTCTGGATTCTTGGTTTTTCCCAGGCAATTATTTTCTGAAAGGAAAGAAAAGCAGAATGAGAAGAATTTATGTTTCCTTTATATTGGAAAAATTTGTAACTTATACTATCTATATTTTATACTATCTACACTTATTATCTATATTTCCTCTCCTCATATACTTGCAATTTAGCTTCTGACTTCATCATTCAACCACAGCTACTCTATCCAATGTTAGCAATAGCTTAATTGCCAAATGCAGTGGGCCTTCCCTCAGATCACAACTTTCTTGAACTTTTTTGCTGAATTTGATCAACTCTTCTCTGAGTTTCTGTTATTAATTTCTTGTTTCTTCTGTGACCTCAGTTTCCTTTATTGTTCAACATTCAAATGATTATATTATAACCTCCTAATTGTGGATGTTCCCAGAGGATCTGTTTTAGAAATCCTTTTACCACTGTATTCTCTTTTGATTACCCCATTAATTCTTATGGGCCTAATTATTATCTTGAGGAAGATAACCAACAGATTTTTATGTCCCATACCAGTCTCTACTGTTGACTTTAGTCTTGCATTACTAACTGCCTACTGGATATTTCGTACCTGGTGTTTTGGAGACATTTCAAACTAAATTTGTCCAAAACCTCAAAACCACTCCTCTTCCAAACTTAACTATTAATGTTTGTTATTTCCTTCTCCAATTTATTTTACAAATGAGGAAACTGAGGCAAAGAGGGTTAAGTGACTTGACTAAAGTCACACACCTAATAAGAGTCTGATGATAGATTTGAACTTGGGAAGAGGAGTCTTTCTGACTTCAGGTCTAGAACTTGATTTTTCTACTGCATCACCTAGCAACCCTTCATACATTTAATCAATTGCTATCTCTATTTATAAAATACCACAGCTGTTCTCCATTAATTGCTCATGCAACGACTACCTTATTTCAGGTGTTCATCACTTGATTATTTCACTGACCTCTTGATTGGTCTTCCGTCTTCGAATTTCCTTCACTCCAATCCATCCTCTACAATGCTGCCAAAGTGATTTTCTTTAAATGCAAGTCTAATTGGGACACTTCCTTACTCAATAAATTCCAGTGACTCCCTAGTTGCCTGTTAGTAGCCTTTAGGATAAAATGTAAACACCTATGTTTGAGTTGAAAGTCCTTTATAACCTGTCTCCCACTTAACTTTCCAGCATAATTATGCATTACTCCCTTTTCTGTACTTTATTATTATGCTTTTTTTTGATATTCTTCACATATAACACTCTATTTTTCATGTTTATGCCTTTGCACTAACCATCTCCCATGCATGAAATACACTCCTTTTTCACTTTTGCCTCCTGAAATTTCTTTTATTTTCCTTTAAGACTTAGGTCAAACAGTACTTTCTATTTGAAGCTATCCCTGATTCCTTCAGCTGCTAAGGTCTTCCTCTCCTCAGTTACCTTATATTTGTCTGCCTTATAATCATTATGTATATAGATATTCTATATTTAATAGATGTATATATGATCTATTACAATGGAATATAAGTTCCTTGAGAGTATATACTATTTCATTCTTTGTATTCTGTCCCCTCCCCACCCAACTCCTAGCATAGTGCTTGGCACAAAGTATTGATTGAGAGGTTGTGAAGTACTTCATATTTTCTTAGATCACAAAAGTTCTTACTGGAGAGGACATGGCTTAAATCTCATATGTGATGTAATTTTGGCAAAGTCACTTCATTTCCTTGAGCCTCAGTTTCCTTATTTATGAAAAGGAATTCGGTTAGATGGCTTGAAATCTCTTCTAAATCTAGAGCTATGATCTATGAAATAATTTGATCTTCAAAATTCCCTGTTTTGTGGATATGTTATCCTTATTTGATAGAAAAGGCATCAAAGGTGTTCAGAATCACCTGGCTAGCAAATGGCATAGGCTTGAACTCATGTTTTCTGGGCCAATGCTCTTCTTACTAGACTAAGTTGGTTCTTAAAAAAATAAAAAAAAATTCTCCCTGACATTCTGTCTCATCTGTCTGTTCATCTGCTTGAGGGTTGAACTATGTTCACAGCTGAAACCCTTCTTTCTCCAGACAGAAAGCAGGGAGACTGATTCTTGGTTAGGATGCTAAGGAGATGGCAGTGGCTGACCCTGGAACCTATCAGGAGAATTTGATGAATAACTGGAGTTATTTCAGTAGTACCCTAAGGTCTTCTCTGAGTGGGAGCTGTGTCAGGGTTTTCATTATTTTTGCCTGTGGTTTGTAACTTGTCATAAAAATTAGTTCCGGCTTAATGGAGGGCCTCATGTTGGGGTAAGAGAAGGAAGTGTTGTGGCCTCTCAAAATGCTTTTTATATGATATTGACACTCTAGGCCCCTGCAGATACAGCTGGGAGTTGTAAGGGAATACAAGAATTTCTTATTCTAACCATGCTACCATTGCTTGAGACAGCTTTAGAATGAATTCCTCTTGTAAACTCATCTTCAGAGCCCTTGGCACAGTATGTGAGTATAGCAGTAGCATTCTGTGGACTCTTATGATGAACACCAAGCTTCTGTCAGTCTGGGAAATCATTATTCATGGAGGGTAGAGATGATTTTTACAAAAGGTTAAGTTATTTGAAGCCAAGTCTGGTAAATGAAGGGAAGTAAGCTACATGATATTATTTTGGGTGGAAAATAACCTATGCCTTTTAAGTAATAACACTAATTTTCTCTTGTGGCTTATAAAGTGGTTCCAAAACTAGTTCCCCCAAAAAAGGTGCAAGAAAAAAAATAGAATGTTGTAGAAATAAGTGTACAGGTCAGAAGCATAAGCAAGATTCTTTGTACCAGGGACAAATTCAGTTGAATAGGAAAGGGGCAGAGTCACATGGGATAATATAGCCAGATTATTATTAATAGTTATACCAGGAGTAGGCAGTCCATCCATAAGTATAGCTCCTTTGCCATAAAGAGGCATGGGAATGAGAGGCAAGTCTTAGAAGAGGTTCACCTTGGAGCAGGGCAGCCTAGAGATATTTGCATAACTTGGAAGCATAAGGTGGTATAAGGCTTGAAGATGAGGTAAGACTTTATAAGACAGTCCAGATCCTATAGGGAGAAAGTATCCTCTTCAGATATTAACACTGGGCCAAAGTCCTATTCTAACTAGCTATAATTCTGGTAAAGCCTCCCAAGGAGGCTGCTTTGAAAGAGTCACTCATTGAGCTATATGACATCTGTTGAAGAAATATTTAGCATTATCTTAAATCCCTTCGTGATTCCTGGAAGGCATTGTACTCTGTGTGCAGGAGGAGAGGGACTTGAATGATACAAAATTTTAAGGCATGATCTTAATTCTCAAGAAACTCCATAATCTAGTTGAGGAGACAAAGTGATAAAAAATAAAAAACTGAATAGGCCATAAAGATGACAGGACAAGATATATCACAAAGCTGTAAGTATATGATAAATTGGCAAACAAATGATACAAAAAATAAGTATGTAGGAG
The DNA here is from genome assembly GCF_048593235.1 of Sminthopsis crassicaudata. Classification (NCBI taxonomy): domain Eukaryota; kingdom Metazoa; phylum Chordata; class Mammalia; order Dasyuromorphia; family Dasyuridae; genus Sminthopsis; species Sminthopsis crassicaudata. The sequence goes on from NC_133618.1 coordinate 116,804,805, forward strand.
TTTGGAGAAAGAGTGATTGCTTGTAGTCAAGGTGGTTGGGAGGGTTTGTGGAGGAGGCAGATTCTCAGCCAGCCTTTCAGGGATGGTTAGGATTTGGATAGGTGGACTAGAAGAAGGAAGAAATCACATGTGGAAAGATACAAAAAATGCAACATAACAGTAAGGATTTAGTCATTTATTCATTGAATAAATACTTATTGTCTTATATATACAAATTATAATGTTAGATACTGAGAGCATAGTTCTCCTTCAATTTGCTTTGGGGTCAGAATCTGTTTAGGTTGTAATTAAATGATGCCTGCTTTTTTTCTGCATCCCAAGTTGAGGAAGTGGGGGAGCAACAGTCAAATGATCCCTATGTAATTAAGGGGCAGAGTTATATACATAACAGTATTATGAACACAAACATAATTTGTTTGCTGATGCATCCAAAAATTGGCATGGTATGGTCATTAGATTCATGGTTAAGAAGACTTAAGACTAGATATTTATTAGCTGTATGAACCTGGGTAAGTAATTTTCCCACTTTGAGTCTCGGTTTGTTCTGTAAAATTACTTGATGACCTCTGAAGTTTCTTCCAGCCTTTAATTTATGCCCCAGTGATTTTACAAATCTAGATGATATTATTGGAGGGACAGAAACAATGAGTAGTTTCTGAAAGGAAAGCTAGGTCAAAGCCAGAGCATAGAAAACATTAGAAATCTATAGGGAGACCAGGCTTTAGAAATTAATTGCCAAGTTAAAAAACAAAGTCATGGGATCATGGTGGTAATTTGAGTTGGAAAGGGTCTTTGAGATCATCTTGCCCAATCCTCTGATTTTATAAAGAAGAAAATGAAAGCCTTGAGAGGGTCTTATCACAGATAGGTAGAGACTTCTTTCAGACAGAGGATCTGAGATAGTTCTAAGTAATAGGGGAACAGGGTCAATGGAGCTTAGCATAATGCTTGGTGCATAATAAATGCTTAATCAATGCCCATTGACTAACTTGAATAGGCCAGACTAATGAACAAATTGGCAAAATAAAAGTTAATATAACAGTGAGAATGCACTGTTGGACATAAAACCATCTTCAATAGACCATACACAATTACGTTTAGATTCTAACTATCGGCTACAGGGAAAGGTGAGATGGCTAGACAGCCATTAGTGTGAAAATAATCTGATGGGTTTATCAGACTGCTGAAAAACTCAGTATGAATCAAGAAAGATCCCTGAATTCAGAATGAGAAGACCTGGGTTTAAGATCTGGTTCTTCCAACCATATAACCTTAAATGAGCAATTTAACTTTTCAGGTCCTCAGTTTCCTGAAATATACATAATAAAGAATTTAGGGAAGGAACAATAAATTTAGAATGAACACCATGTGACTTTCTAAAGACAAAATAGTTGAGGTACATAAAAACCTTTACAAGAAAAATGCAATAGATGCAGAAAATACTTATTCTTAATTTTTTGACTTGGATCTTAGGGAAGGAGCCTAAATCCCTTCTTTTCCTAAACATTGAGTCTTTCTAGGCTCAATAGACTCATTTTTAAAATAAGGGCATTAGACGATGTTACCTTGCTTATTTGACCTGTTACATAATTTGATTTGTTAGATAAACAAATCCATTCCTATTGAGTTTTTGAAAGGGCTATTTATTTATTAGTAAATGTTAATTTTGACACATGTAAGTAAGACTCCTCTTTCCCTTTTAAATTCTCCAGTTAAGTCAACAGGCATTTAATAAACAACTAGTATGTGCCAGGTACCATACTAAACATATAAAGAAAGGCAAAAATCCAAACCAAACAACCAAAAAAAACCAAAACCTCTTACCATTCTAAAAATTTAATTTATATCCATGTGATTTTTAATCTTGTATTTTCTTGACAATTTTTTCCTCATATTTGTTTTTTCCTACATGATGAAATTTAACTTTTCATTGAAAGGGCTTTTTTGGAATCTTTATTAAGTTTTAGTCTTGTCACAACCTCCTTGCTAGACTGAATGATTACAGAGAAGGTTGTACCATTAGATTTCTTATACTTCACATGGTTAATAGACAATACATTTCTTATTATTAATCTGAACTACCTTGCTTAATTGCTGCAAATTCAGGTGCATACATATGGGCCTCCTTTAAATCATTCTGCTGATTCCTCATCATTTAATTTTGGATTCTCAAAGACCATTCAAGATCATGAGCTTTGAGTTTCTACCAAGTTATTTAGACTTCAGATACATAACTAGCCATGAGTTGGTGCTTGTTGTTCAAGGCCCAGGTCAAGATAAGATCTGGGAGGTTCATTGTTGGAGGGTTGGCCACCAAGTGATGAATTATTTTGGTAACAACGACTCATAAAGAGTGTTACCTAAAGGAGGCATTAAAATCTGATGAGAAGGAGAGTGTTTTTGCATCAGTGAAATAATAGATATTTTGAAGCTTTAGAGTATGATGCTTTAGAAGCAAATATACACTCACATCCTATGTGATTGATGTTTTCAGAATGTGAGGCTTCATGTTTTGAATACTCTTGGTCACAACATTAATCTTCCATTTCATACTCAGGAGCTAGTGAGAACAAGACAAGCTGAAGAATAACATTTCTGCTTTAGTGATGAATGGGATTAAAGTTACTGGTAAAGGCAGACAGTTATGGTCAAGTGAGGAATGAGGGAAAATTCAATAGTAGCAAATTTAAACTTTAAAGTAGGTGTTTCTCAAATTCTTGTTTACTTAGGAAAATAGGAAGAATTTGGGAACAGATTTGGAACAAATTTTAAAACAAATGATAAGAAGCACTCCCCAATGATGACTTTCTAAATGATAGTAAACTCTATTATTGACCATATCAGTCGGTTAATTAGAAATCCTGGTCATTCTGATGTTTAGCTATTTTGAAAAGCATTTATCTATTGTGCAGTCTGGATTTTAGCATAGAAATGTTGATGATGTATGTGGGTTAATTTTGTATCCTTTTAATTATTTCAATTACAGTCAATCCTTGTTTAACTTTTTTGATTTCAAGCATTCTTGTGATTTTATTAGTAACCTCATTTTTACTTTCATATTGACAAGTACCCACCTTTGTGGTTATGGAAATAGATTGATTATGCCATTCACAGTTTCCAACCTTGAAGAGTGATTTTGAATAATTGGCCAGCTAATTAGAGACTTTGAGGCTGCTGATACCATTATTAATTGCAGCCCAAAGGTTAAATGTTAGCTTGCTTCTCCTTTGTACTCACACTACAAAACTTTAAGGATCTCAAACAGCATAGGAAACATATGTTACCAATGGATTATTTTACGCTGGTGCATCCTTCACAATCTCCAACTTCATCCATCAGCCATGAAGGACAAAGCATCAGAGACGATATCTAGACCTCATCAGTCTAAGTCTCCAAAAGCAGTGATTAAAGTACTCCAAACCTTAGTTTTTGGAGAGTGACCAAGCTAGAGATGTTTATAGCAATAGAGTTTATAAGACAATTCCCTCACAACACCATTTGACATAATGGAACAGAAGATTGAAGTTTAAAAATGCTAATGTTATTTTCTGTGTTTTTTTTTTTTTATGGTGTTATAGATTTCATGTCTTTTTTTTCCCTGAGGTAATTGTGGTTAAGTGACTTGGCCCGGATCATATAGTTAGGGAGTGTTAAGTGTTTGAGGCCAGATTTGAACTCAGGTCCTCCTGACTTCAGGGCTGATGCTCTATCCACTGAGCACCTAGCTGCCCCTAGATTTCCTATCTTATAAAAAGTGAATATTGTCTGATATAAAATTTTAATCAACATATTAGCACAAAAGTTTATAGAATTCTTGGGAATTACTTGTGAGAAAAATGTTTTGCACGTTACTAATTTTATTTTGTTACCTACATTTTGTGGTCTATTTCATAATTACTATGCATAAATATGCATATTATCAGAATTAATATTTTTTTTTAAAGAAAAGTGTCTTTCCAACAATCTCTAGCAGAAAATTAGTTTCTGTTGATCACAGAGACCCAATTCCTTGTTTCCCCATAGGTTCAATGTATCTACATTCATGGTTTTGAACTTTGTGTTGTTTTCTAGGAACATTACCTCCATGAAAACTAAGGATTGGCTATAGTTTTTTTGTTTATTCCTTAAGATTTTTAAAGTAAGTATTGATATTATTAGCAAATAGGGATAGGTTTGCTTCCTCATTGCCTATCTTAAATTTCTTTATCTTCTGTTATCATTTTTGATAGCATTTCTAGAATGATTAATAATAGTGGGAAAGGGACATGTTTGTTTTACTTCAATGTTTCTTGGAAATGATCCTAGTGTCTCCATTTAGCAAATAATGCTTTTTAATTTTGGATAGATTTTTTTGTGATGTGAAAAATCTGTCTATTCTTATCCTTTGTGGATTTCTTTCATATAAAAATATACTTTTTCAAAGGATTTTTCCATATCTAATAATGCAGTTTTAGAGATTTTTGTTTTTTGATATGATTAATTTTATTGATTGTTGTCCTGATATCAATGAAGGGATAATTTAATGTGATTTATTTCTGGATAGTCAAAATTATATGTGGTATTATTTGTATATCCCATATCTAGTAATGAAAGATTTTACAAGCAACATGGTGTAGTGGTTAGAAAATTGGTCATGGAATCAGAAAGACCAGAGCTCAAATCTTATCTCTGACACTTAATGGTTGCAAGAACATGAGAAAATCTGTAAGTTATTAGATGATTTTCTGATATGCATCATTAGAGGGGTAATGTTCATTTTCAATTCTTCTGAAATGATAGTGTTTGATGACTCACAGTCTAGAATATTAGTATTAAAAAGATGAATCTTTTTTCTCAGAAAGGTTAGGATTATAATCACTCTGCAGAATGGAATTCCTTATGCCTAGAATGTTATCCTTTTTCACCTCTAACTCACAGTGTCATTGATTTTCTTTAAAGCATAACTCAGACTGGTTACATGGGTCCTTTTCTGCATAGTAAATGTTTAATAAATGCTTGTTTGCTGCTTAACCAAACTCCTGAAATTAGCTTTTAATATACTTTTTATTTATTTACTTATGGTTGTATTGTATATCTCCAGGAGTCTATAAACTACTTGAGGGCAAGCATAGATGGTTTCATATATTTTTATTATTAATTAATTAAATTAATTTTTACAAAAAATTTATGCATAGGTAATTTTCTAGCATTGAATATTGCAAAACCTTTTGTTTCAACTTTTCCCTTCCTTCCCACCACCCCTTCCCTCAGATGGCAGGTTGAACAATATATGTTAAATAGGTAAAAGTATAAGGTAAATACAATATATGCATACATGTCCAAACAGTTATTTTGCTATACAAAAAGAATTGGACTTTGAGAATGCTCCAAGTCATATTAATCAGAGAAATGCAAATTAAGACAACTCTGAGATACCACTACACACCTGTCAGATTGGCTAGAATGACAGGGAAAGATAATGCGGAATGTTGGAGGGGATGTGAGAAAATAGGGATACTGATACATTGTTGGTAGAATTGTGAATACATCCAGCCATTCTGGAAAGCAATTTGGAAATATGATCAAAAAGTTATCAAACTGTGCATACCCTTTGACCCAGCAGTGTTACTACTGGGCTTATATCCCAAAGAGATCTTAAAGAAGGGAAAGGGACCTGTATGTGCAAGAATATTTGTGGCAGCCCTCTTTGTGGTGGCCAGAAACTGGAAACTACAGGGATGCTCATCAGTTGGAGATTGGCTGAATAAATTGTGATATATGAATATTATTGTTCTGTAAGAAATGACCAATAGGATGATTTCAGAAAGGCCTGGAGAGACTTACATGAACTGATGCTGAGTGAAATGAATAGGACCAGGAGATCGTTATATACTTCAACAACAATACTATATGATGATCAATTCTGATGGATGTGGCCATTTTCAACAATGAGATGAACCAAATCAGTTCCAGCAGAACAGTAATGAATTGAACCAGCTGCACCCAGAAAAAGATCTCTGGGAGATGACTGAACCACTACATAGAATTCCCAATCCTTCTAATTTTGTCTGCTTGCATTTTGGATTTTTTTCACAGGCTAATTGTACACTATTTCAAAGTCCAATTCTTTTTTGTACAGCAAAACAACTGTTTGGACATGTATACATATATTGTATTTAATTTATACTTTAACATAGTTTACATGTATTGGTCAACCTGCCATGGGGGTGGGGGGGAAGAAGGGGAAAAATTAGAACAAAAGGTTTGGCAATTGTCAATGTTGTAAAATTACCCATGCATATATCAGGTAAATAAAAACTATTAATAAAAAAAATAAAATTATATTATAAAGCAGTGGTTACCAAAACCATTTGGTATTGGCTAAGAAATAGACGAGTTTATCAGTGGAATAGGTTAGGTTCAAAGGAAAAAATAGCCAATAACTTCAATAATCTAGTGTTTGACAAACCCGAAGATCCCAACTTTTGGGATAAGAACTCACTCTTTGACAAAAATTGCTGGGAAAATTGGAAATTAGTATGGCAGAAACTAAGCATTGACCCACACTTAACACCATACACCAAGATCAGGTCAAAATGGGTTCATGACCTAGGCATAATGATTGAAATTATAAATAAATTAGAAGAGCATAGGATAATTTACATCTCAGATCTGTGGAAAAGGAAGGTATTTATAACCAAAGAAGAACTAGAGGTCATTATTGATCACAAAATAGAAAAAATTGATTATATCAAATTAAAAAGGGTTTGTACAAACAAAACTAATACAGACAAGATTAGAAGGGTTTTGGTAACCACTGCTTTATAATATAATTTTAGATCTGGTACAGCTAGGCCACCCAGCTAGGCCACCTTCATTTGATTTTTTTTTTTCATTAATTCCCTTGAAATTCTTGACCTTTTGTTTTTCCATATGAACTTTGTTGTGACTTTTTCTAGGTCATTAAAATAGTTTTTTGGGAGTCTGATTGGTATAGCACTAAATAAATAGATTAGTTAAGTAGTATTGTCATCTTTATTATATTATATTATTATTTTGTCATCTATTATTATATATCCAAGAGCATTTAATACTTTTCCAATTGGTTAGATGAAACTTAATTTGTGTGGAAAGTGGAAAGTTTGTAGTTTTGCTCATAAAGTTTCTGATTTTCCCTTGGCAGATAGATTCCTAAATATTTTATACTATCAGTAGTTACTTTAAATGGAATTTCTCTTTGTAACTCTAGCTGTTGGATTTTTTTTTAGTGACATATAAGAATGATGATAATTTATGTAGGTTTATTTTATATCCTGCAACTTTGCTAACGCTTTTTAGTAGAATCTCTAGGGTTCTCTAAGTATACCATCATATCATCTGCAAAAAGTGATAGCTTGGTTTTCTCATTGTCTATTCTAATTCCTTTAATTTCTTTCTCAACTCTTATTGCCAAAGCTAGCATTTCTAATACAATATTGAATAGCAAGGGCGATAGTGGGCAACCTTGTTTCACTCCTTATATTATTGGGAATAGTTCCAGTTTGTCCCGGTTACATATGATGCTTACTGATGGTTTTAAATAGATACTACTGATTATTTTAAGGAAAATATTTTTATTCCTATACTCTCAAGTGTTTTTAATAGGAATGGCTATTGGAATTTATCAATTGCTTTTTCTGCATCTATTGAGATGATCATATGGTTTTTGTTAATTTGGTTATTTGGTTATTTGGTCAATTATACCAATAGTTTTCCTAATATTAAACCATCCCTGCATTCCTGGTATAAATCCTACTTGGTCATAATGTATTATCCTGGGGATGATTTTCTGTAGTCTTTTTGCTAATATGTTATTTTAGATTTTAGCATTAATATTCATTAAGGAGATTGGTTTATAGTTTTCTTTCTCCATTTTCAACCTACCTGGTTTAGGTATCAGTACCATGACTATGTCATAAAAGGAATTTGGTAGGACTCCTTCATTCCCTATTTTTTCAAATAGTTTATATAACATTGGGGCTAATTGTTCTTTAAATGTTTGGTAGAATTTACATGTAAATCCATCTGGTCCTGGGGATTTTTTCTTAGGGAGTTGATTAATAGCTTGTTCTATTTCTTTTTCTGAAATGGGACTGTTTAAGGAATTTATTTCCTCCTCTGTTAATATGAGAAGCTTATATTTTTGGAGGTAGTCATCTATTTCACTTAGGTTTTCAAATTTACTGGTATAAAGTTGGGCAAAGTAACTTCTTATTATTGCTCTAATTTCCTCTTCATTGGTGGAAAGTTCCCCCTTTTCATTTTTATGACTAACAATTTGATTTTCCTCTTTCCTTTTTCTGATCAGATTCACCAAAACTTTATCTATTTTATTTTTTTTCATAGAACCAACTCTTAGTTTTATTAATTCAATAGTTTTTTTTTACTTTCAATATTATTAACTTCTCCTTTTAATTTTAGAATTCCCAAGTGTAGTATTTGATTGGGGGTTTTTAATTTGGTCTCTTTTTAGCTTTTTAAGTTGCAAACCCAATTCATTGATATTCTCTTTCTCTATTTTATTCAAGTAAGCCTCTAAAGATATAAAATTTCCCCTTATTACAAATTTGGCTGTATCCCACAGATTTTGGTATGATGTCTCATTGTTGTCATTGTCTTGAGTGAAATTATTATTGTGTCTATAATTTGCTGTTTTACCCAATAATTCTTTAAGATAAGATTTTTAGTTTTTAATTACTTTTTGGTCTATTTACCCCTAACTTTTTGTTGAATGTAGTTTTTATTGCATCGTGATCTGAAAAGAAAGCATTTACTATTTCTGCCTTCCTGCATTTAATTTTGAAGTCTTTATGTCCTAATATATAGTCAATTTTTGTATAGATTTCATGAACTGCTGAGAAGAAAGTATACTCCTTTCTGTCACCATTCAGTTTTCTCCAAAGATCTATCATACCTATTTTTTCTAATATTCTATTTACCTCTTTAATTTCTTTCTTGTTTTGTGGTTTGATTTATCTAATTCTGAGAGTGTAAAGTTGAGATCTCTCACTATTACAGTTTTGCTGTCTATTTCTTTTTGCGACTCTCTTAACTTCTCCTTTAGGAAGTTAGATGCTATACCACTTGGTGCATATATGTTTAATATTGATATTGCTTCATTGTCTATGCTACTCTTTAGCAGGATATAATTTCCTTCCTTATCTCTTTTAATTAGATCAATTTTGCTTTTGCTTGATCTGAGATAAGGATGGCTACCTCTGCTTTTTTTTACTTCATCTGAAGCATAATAGATTCTGCTCCAGTCTTTTACCTTTACTCTGGATGTATCTCCCTGCTTTAAATGTGTTTCCTGTAAACAACATATTGTAGGATTCTGACTTTGATCCAGTCTGCCATCCACCTCTGCTTAATGGGAGAGGTCATCCCATTCACATTTACAGTTAAAATTACTAATTCTGCCATCATATTATCCCCAGATTATGCTTTTTTTCCTTGCCCCCCTGAATCCCTTCCTCAGTATTAACTTTATGAGCCCCACTTGTGTCATGCAGGCCTCCCTCTTTAGTATCCATCCCTCTTCCCTTTAAATCTCTTCCCTTTTCTTGTACCCTTCCATTATTACTCTTTTCCTTTTCCCTTTTTCCTCTCCTACTTTTTAATGAGGTGAGAGAGAATTCTCTGTAAAACAAATATCAATTATTTTCTCTTTGAGCCAACTCTGATGAGAGTAAGATTCACACACTGTTCCTTCCCCTCTCTAAATTCCCTCAAATATGATAGAGATTTTCTTTGCCTCTTTGTGGGATGTAGTTTCCTCTTTTCTATTCATCTCCCCTTTTCCCTTTTTCTGACACTATCTCCTTTCCATTTCTACTTCCCTTTTTTATGTTATATCAATAAAATCAAATTATACATGTAGTCTTTATGTATAACCACAACAGAAATACAGTTCTCAAGAGTTCCTTTTACCTTTTTCTGCTTCTCTTGAATCCTATGGTTGGAGATCAAATTTTTTGTTTAGATCTGTTTTTTTCCTTAGAAACAAATGGAATTTGTCTGTTTCATAAATGTCCATCTTCTTCAATGGAAGAAAATGCTCATCTTATCTGTGTAGTTTATTCTTGGCTGCATTCCAAGTTCTTTTGCCTTTCAGAATATCAGATTCCAGGCCCTTCAATCCTTTAATGTAGAGGCAGCCAGATTTTGAGTGATCCTTATTATGGAACCTAGGTATTTGAATTGTTTTTTCCTGGCTGCTTGTAATATTTTTTCCTTACTCAGATAGTTCTGAAATTTGGCCACAATATTCTGTGGAGTTTTTTTTTTAGGGTTTTGTTTAGGAGGTGTTTGATGAATTCTTTCAATGCCTATTTTACTTTCTGATTCTATTACCTCTGAGCAGTTCTCTTTGATGATTTCCTGTAAAATAGTATCTAGCCTCTTTTTTTCATCATAATTTTTAGGAAGTCCAATAATCCTCAGGTTATCTCTCCTAGATCTATTTTCCAGGTCTGTTGTTTTTTCAAGTAGATATTTAATGATTCTTTCTATTTTTTCTTTTTCTTTTTTGATTTTGCTTGACTGATTCTTGGTGTCTAAATGAATCATTCATTTCCATTTATTCAGTTCTTATTTTTAATGAGTTATTTTCTGTAACGTGCTATTGTCTCCAGAAGCTGCTGATCGCTCTCTCGGAGGAGATCTGCTGTGTCAACTAAAATCTCTCGGACAGATTCTTCTTCCTGTAGAGAACCATTGTCTCCAGACAGTTGCCGTTAACTCTGGTCCAGAGTAGTGACTTCCTTCTTTTATCCTTCCAGAGAATGGGCATGGGATAATGCAAGGGCTTCTGGGGAAAATTACTTCAACCAATGAACTTGCTCCTAAGCATACAAGCTCTTCCTCAGAAATTCACAAGTAAAACTCCCAGTCATGGCCGGAACTAGAGAATTGTCAAGTACCAACTTAGCACTTAGTAAGAACCTAATATCTCATTATCTCATTAGCACTTAGAAAGAACTAACAATTTTTTTCATTAGCTTTTTTACTTCTTTTTGTATATGTCCAATTGAGTTTTTAAATGAGTTGTTTTGCTCTTTGGAATTTTTTTCCATTTCACTAATTGTGTGTGTGTGTGTGTGTGTGTGTGTGTGTGTGAATTATTTTCTTTTTCTAATTCACCAATCCTACTTTCCTGGGAGTTCTTTACCTTTTCCAATTCACAAATTCTGTTTCTTTGCACTTCCTGGGAGTTTTTTACCTTTTCCAATTTACATTTCAGGAAGTTGTTTATCTTTTCCAATTCACATTTCAAGAAGTTGTTACTCTCTTACATAGCTCCTCTTTCCTTTTCCCATTTTTCTTCTAGCTCTCTTTTAAGGTTTTTAATAGTCTCTACTAGGAGAGCCTTTTGTGTTGGGGACCAAAAATTGTCTGGAGATTGTCTGCTATTAGTTTCCTTGGGATTGAAAACCTGATCTCTTTCTGTATAGAAACCTGTAGGATCTGCCTTCAGGGACAGCTTCCTCTGCAGACTAGAGATAGGTGTATGGATGGCCTGCCAACTGGCTAGAAAGAGTGGCCAAGTACAGGAGTGCTCTGGGAAATAGTTCCCTAATGGAAGTGACTCAGGCCTGCACTGGCCAAGCTATGGAGGTGCCCTGGGAAGAACCCCTCTCTGAGGATTAATGACTGCCCTGACCAAGAGGCTGAGCAGTGAAAGTGTCACTAACCCAAGCCAAAGCCCACTACTGGGCTATAGACATTAGCAGTTGCCCAGTAAATAGTCCCCCAAGGCACCAGAAATGGCTCTGCCCATGGAAGCACAGTCAAGCTAGGAAGTTCTATTGCCCTAGGCTAAGCCCCCCCCCCCCCCACTGTGCAGATTAGAGGCTGTCCTGGACTCCACCCCTCTGTCCTGTAGATTTGCAACTGCCCTGGCCATGCTGCAGAATGCAGCTGCACAGTTGTGCTGGTCTATGCTGGGTCACTTCCAGTTTGGGGTGGGTACAGCCAGATCCTGTTAGGTTCTGGCGTTTTTAGAGTACCCTATACCTCTGGCTCTAATCTCTCTGATGGTCTACTGCTTTACAATCAAGGCAAAGCAGTCAGCCTATGGCAGAGTTGTTTCTGCTACTTTTCTAGCTACAGAGACTAGCACTCATCCCTGGTCCACTCAGGATGCCAGTCTTTCCTATCTCCTTGCCTGTGCTGGTCTGTTCCCGCCCCTCAAGACAAACCTGCTCTGGTGGTCCTCCAGATTATCTTCGGTAAATTGTTGTACCTTTAATCTACATGAATTTCACCAATCAAGTGCTATTTTTGAGGTTGAATTCAAAGATTGGTTATGAGGGCATGAGAGGAGCTTAGAGTGTGCCTTCTCTGCCATCTGGCTCCACCACCCCCCTATAATTTTTGCTTAAGTGGCACAGTGGATAGAGTGTTAGGAAAAATCTACAGTTTGAATCCAACCTCAATCCTTTCTATGTGATCTATACCTATATGATCTTGGGTAAGTCACAATGTCTGTCTCACTTTTTTCATCTATAAAATGAGGATAACAATAACATTTGTTATCCAGTGTTGTTGGGAGGATCAAATGAAACAATTGTGAAGTGATAAATGTAGTGTCTGACACATAGTAAGTGTGATATAAAAGTTATTATTATCAATCATCATCATCATCATCATCATCACCATTCTCTGGGCTGAATACAGGGCCTAACCCATGGTTTCTGGGATTTTCTTATACTCTAAGATATGATGAAATTTCTGATGATATCAGAGTAAAGTCAACAAGCACTTATTAAACATATACTATATTCCATATTGGAATCCAAAGAAAGTCAAGAGATAGATTCTGTTCTTTAAGAATTTAGTCTAATGAGGGAGATGGACAAATTATTATACATAAATTGGATAAACAAGATAAATTGGAGGTAATTTTGGAGGGAACACATTAATATCAAGGAAGTTAGGCTAAAGCTTCTTGGAAAAAGTAAGACTTTAGCTGAGACCAAACTAAAGTCAGAGAGAAGGGATGAAGACATAATTTCATGCATGAGGGACAGCCAAGGAAAACTCACAGGAGATGGAGTCTCTTGTGTGAAGATCATCAAAAGAGCCAGTATTTAATACTTTGTTGGCAGAGTTGTAAAATGATCCAACCATCCTGGAGAGAAATTTGGAACTATGCCCCAAAAGGCTATAAAAAATGTGCATACCCCTTTGGAAGTGGATTAGTGGGAGGTAAGAGACAAGGCAACTATTCTGGAGCTATAGGAATCAGAGAGGCTACCGACCACATAATAGAATAAGCAATTAAAAACTTCTGTGAAAGTAGTGAAAACTCAGCATTTCCATTTGGTAGTAATCTCTTATCTTTATTTATTTATTTTTGTGTGTGATGCAATTGGGGTTAAGTAATTTACCCAGGATCACATAGCTAATGGATATTGCTAATGAATATTAACTCTCTGAGGCTGGATTTGAACTCAGATTTTCCTGACTCTGGAGCCAGTGCTCAACACATTGCACCACCTAGTTAGCCTATAATGATGTTTAGATTTACAAAGAAAATAGAAATTGGAGAGAGATAGATAGAACTAATGAAAATGTGTCACTCAGTATATCTATATGACCAACATAATAACTAAAGAATGGGCTTATGGGAAGGACAAAAGATGGGGAAGGGACTTGTTAGGAAGACTGAAATGATATGGAGTTAGTCTCTAGGGTTTCTTGGAGCAGGTGAGATGTGAATAATTTTGAAGGAAGTCAGCTCTCTGGGTGATGTCATTTGGTTAACCTCAGAGAGAAGTTCTAACCACATCAAGGAAAAAATAATTATTTCTGAATGGGCCAAATATGCATTTCTGAGGGAGACTGCTTTTTAGCACCTAATGAATTGTATTAAGTACTTCTATTTGATGCTGTAATGATTGTATTTCTTTTGAAAACCAGTGTTTAAAGATAAATTTGAGAAAAGATCTGCAAAATTCTTAAGTATTTCTGGTGTTTTCCAGAAAGTTCAATAAGTATAAGTCAACCACATGTCCAATGATGTAAAAATTCTTTTTGGAGGGAAAAAAAAAACAACTTTATCAGCTTTCAAAGAAAATGTGGTATTCACAGAGATCAGAGGAACAAGAAGAATCCCAGAATCCTTTCTCAGAATCCCAGGAAATTGTGGGTAGAAATGGATAGAAAGTGGTCTTCAGTAACTACAGAAAACTAAGTCTTAACAATATGGATAGGGATTGGAGGAATGAGAAGGGAGAGAAGGAATAAAATTGAAACACAGCTGATTTGGCCAGTTTAATAGAAGAAAAATGTCATGTTGCTTCTATTATATCACAGCTGCAATATTTGAAAGAAAGGTAGTCAAAAAAGTGTGATTTTCACTTTTTTTTTTGTCAAAGTTATGTGAGGTGACCAGGGCTACCTTTTGCTTGACTTAAAGACCAGGGCTAAACTCAATCACTTGCTCTGGGTTGCTTGCCTCAATTTTATTCTTTTCAAACAATTATGATAGCCATAAAACCATTCCAGAAAGAGGAGTTAGGTTTTGCTTTTGTGAATAATAAGTGAAGTTAGAACTATTTTGAGGCGGATAACCTCTCCCAACTTTCAGTATTCCAAGCAGATGCCATAAGGAAAGTTGTTTTTCTCTCACAAAGACAAAATTAAAGAGAGAGATTTGATCTGTTAAAAGGTCTTTGAACTTATAAACCACCCCCTACACATATGTGATCTGAAGAAAGGAAACTGGCAAAGGCTGTAGTCCATAGTTTGAATTTAATTGCTTTTGGTATGTATTTGAAAAGATAAAATATCCCAAGACGTTTAACATTAGAAAGTGGCTCAGTTGTATGTCACACAGAGTGATTTTCATGAGAATTTGGCCAAACTACTCAGTATCAATATGTAAAAATGGTTTCAATATGTGGCAAACCAATAAAAACAAAGTCACTATGACCCCCATTTTGCAGATCTAAAAGGGACAGAAGAACAAGCAGTGATAATTAAATACAGTTTCTGAAGAACTTTGTAACTATGAAGTCCAACATGCTCCATGCTTTCATTCTACTCTGTAATGCTTTTTGGGATTTCAGGGTTCCCTGTATCTCAGGGAAGCTTCAGGTAGATAGAGGATTTCTGGGCAAGTCTGGGTAAGGAAATTATATAAATGAAAATGGCAAAGTTAGGTGCTTATTTGGAGCAGATGCCTTTAGACTTTTTTAGACAAAGATTCTTAATCTGAAGTCCAAGGAATTACTAGATTTTAGGGGATGTGTGAGCCTGGGTGTGAAAAATGATGTCTCTATTTTTATGGTTCTTTAATAGAAATTTAGCATTTTCTCACATTATGAATGTAGACAACAAACCATTTTTTTAAAAAGGAGTCCACAGGCTTATTACTCACATCAGACTAAGGGCCCCACAGCACCAGAAAAAGAATGAAGACCCTTGGCCCAGGGCAGGGATGATGTTTTTGTTATTGTTCAGTTGTATCTGACTCGTGACCCTGCTTTGGCATTTTCTTGACAAAAGTACTGGAATGGTTCACCATTTCCTTCTCCAGAGCTCATTTTATAGATGAGGAAACTGAGGCAAACAAGATTAAGTGACTTGCTCTTGGGTCACATAACTAGTAATTGTTTTAGGCTAACTTTGAACTCACCAAGATTATTTCAAATCCTGAACTCTATCAACCAAACCACCTAACTGCCCAATTGCACTAAGGAAATTAATTCCAAGAAACAAATACTGACCTGCAGACTTGAGAGGACTGGAGGTAATAGAGATCGCTCTACCTCTGACCACAGAGGCAGGAGGACCATCAGTGGGGAATTAAACAGTCTTCCTCCAAAAAACTTCTCACTATTTAAAAAGACTCAATTTGGACATTTCCACTGGCATCTCGTATTCAACACATCCTAAAATAGACACCTCATCTTCCTCCCTAAAACTACTCCTCCCTATGTTGTTCTTGGCAAGGAATTTGAGGCTCTTCCCCTTCCAGAATGAGTCTTTTGTGAAGACAAACTAGACCATCTTTTATTTCAATTCTTATCTAGCTGTTAACTACCGAACAAATATTACCTCAGATAAATTGGGATCTGACAAAGACTTTAGTTTAAAAAGGCCATGGTCTCTTACCATATGCTAGTCATCCTGACCTATGACTTATCACTGGACTCTGAAGACTCTGGCAGAGAAAGTGAGATTGCTGACTTTGTACTGTTCTGTATTGGTCTGCCTTGCTTAAATCCAATTCAAGTGCAAGTCAAGCTATTATCTTCTTGATGTCATTGGTCCTCTTCAAGAATGAAGGATGAACAACAATTCTGTTCATGGTAATATTATCAACCCATCTACCAAATTACCTTGAAATTCTACTTTTCAGTCTTCTTTGACCCCTTCCTCTTTCTTGATCCCCCCTTTATCCAATAAATTGCAGAATTCTGTTTATTCTATCTCTATAATATGTCTTGCATCTCTTTTTGCTACTCAAGTCTCCACCACTGTCCTTCAGGCTCTTTTTGCATGTTGTCTAAATCAGTGTGAAACTCAAATAGAAATATATCTTTGCAGACTGAATATTGACTTAGAAACCCACAAATTAACATTGTCTATGTTGTATGGTATTTTAATTTATTTTGTTATATATTTCCCAATTACACTTTTAATCTGCTTCTAACATTTAGGAATGTTGCTGGCTTCATGTTGGACACTTTTGATTTAGACAATCAACAAAGTATTAGATCAAGCCTTGCTTTGTAACGTTTGCTGATTTCTGAGTTATAAATACTAATACAGAAAAATTTAACAATCAGCTTCAGCACACCCCACTTTTAGAGAAAGTATAGTGTAATGCAAAGGTGTCAAACTGAAATGGGAATGCTTCTTTGGGGACTATTAGAAAATCACAAATCAACAGGATCTATGTTGTATTATATTATTATTTATTTTATTAAACATTTCCCATCTAATTTTGAATTTGGTTTGGCAAGCACTGGAGTTTTGCTCTTGGGGACACCTCTGCTATATTACTGACAGGCCTTTTGCTTAATTTGCTTCCATTCTCTTCCTCCTTCAATCTATCCATCCTTCTAAAGGCATGGGCTTAATCCTGTCTCTGTTGGTCCTGATTCTCTTTAGGTTGTCTTCAGCCTTTGATATTATTGGTCCCTCTTTCCTCCTTAATATTCCCTTCTCTCTAGATTTTCAGGACATTATTCTCTCCTGGACTTTATCCTCTCTCTCTGATTGCTCTTTCTCTGTCTCATTTTGCTGGTTCTTCCTTCAGATTATGCCTTTTATGGAGAAGTGTTCCTTAGGGTTGTTTCCCAGGTCCTCTTCTCTCTTTATACCTTCTCCCTTGGTGATTTCATCAGCTCTGGTGGATTTAAGTATTGTCTCTATGCTAATGATTTTCAAATCTATCTCTTCTCAATTTCTTTGAAAACCTCCAATCTCACATCTTCAACTGTCTTTCAGACATCTCAAACTGGATACCCAGCAGATATCTTTAAATTTAATATGTCCAAAATATAACTCATTATCTTTTCCCCAGACCCTTTCCCCATTCTACCTTCCCTCTTACTGAAAGGGATAACACTATTTTTCCAGTCCCTCAGGCTTGCTTACTACTTAGGAATCATTCTAGATCCTTCATTATTTCTCACCTGTCATATCCCATCTGTTACCAGGGCATGCCAATTTCACCTTTGCAACATCTCTTGAATGTACCTCTTTCTCTCTTTTGACACTACTATCACTCTCATGTGGGTTATTATCACCTCACTTCGAAATTATTAGGATAGCCTGCTGGTAGTTCTATCTCCTTTTAGACTTTCTCCTCTTTAATTCATTCTTCATTAAAACACTGAAGTGATTTCTTTAAACACAGTTGTACACAATAGATTGGCAATTTCATGAATAATCATATTCCCCCCTTTTTCTAATGTTATAGAAATACTTGTTTTATTTAAAATTCAAAATTAAACAAAAATCTACAGTTTCTATCACATCACCTTTTCTTTCTCCACTATATCCCATCTCAGTAAACTCCAATAACTTCCTATTGCTCCAGGAGCAAATCCAAAATATTCTGTTTGGCTTCAAAGCCCTTAATAATCTTGCTATTCCCTATCTTTCCAGTCTTCTTAAGCTTTACTCCCCAACATATACTCTTTGATCCAATAACACTGACTTCCTCACTGTTTCACGAAGAAGCTACTTAATCTCTGAGTTCCAGGAATTCTCTCTAGTTGGCTCCCATCTTTGGAATGCTCTTCTTCTGCTCTGACTTTTGACCTCCCTGGTTTCCTTTTAATCCCAATTTAAATCTTTTTTTCTATAAGAAACCTTTTCCATCTCCTTTAAATGCCAATGCTTCCCCCTGCTAATTATTTCCTATTAATTCTGTATATAGTTTGCTTTGCATATGTTTGTGTGTTCTCTCCTCATTTAGATTGTAATCTCCTTGAGAATAAGGATTATCTTTTGCCTCTTTCTGTATCCCTAATGTTTAGTTCAGTGACCAGCACATAGTATGTACTTAATAAATGTTTATTGCTCAAAACATTTGGTGGCTTTAAAGTGTCCCTAATAGAAAATATAAACTTCTTATCCCACCCTTAAGGTCTTCCACAGTCAAAATCCATTGTACCTCTTCTGCTTCATTATACACTTTTCCTTTTCAGACACTATACATTCAATTTCCAAAGCATTTTGAGCTCTTTTCTTTGTATTTATCCTCATATAACTACCCTTGTACTTAATTATATATGGGAATGCTATTCAATTCAATCTCCATGCTCTTTAATACAGTGAAATGAAAATTCTGTGAGAGGCAGGATTCTGCCATTTTGATTTGGTATCTTCAGTGCCTTACTGAATGATATTGTTAGGTGGGCAAATTGTTTAATTTCAAAATGTGTAATTTCTATCCCCACAACATCTTTTACCTATGTCCTCTCTTTACCAAGAACAAAGCAACAATGTAGTTCTCACCCTCATCACCAGTTCTTTGAACTAGTGCAATAGCTTTCTGTCTTGTCTCTTTCTGCTCCTATCCATTCTAGGAGCTATTAACTTTATTACAACAATTATTAATATAAAACCCCATGTAATATCCCAATATCAGACACTACTATTTGTTTGATCCGTGATAATCACAGCAGTCCTACTTCTCTTATCCCTACCAGTCCTAGCAGCTGGCATTGCAATGCTTGTAACAGACTGCAACCTAAACCCAACATTCTTTGACTCTGAGGATCCAGTCCTATATCCTTCACAAAACTATAAGTATGCTTTTCTTAAAGCACAGGCCTGCTCATAGCATTGTATTTCCCACTTTTAGTCTTCTCAAAAACTCAAATGACTCTCTACTACTTTAGGATCCAATAAAACTGGTCTAGTTTTTAGAACCCAGTCTTATCCTACTTGCCTGGTCTTTTTCAATGATTCTTCCTTCCATAATCCAACCTTATTGGATTTCTTGCTGTTGGAATATATTTCCATTATTTTTTATGATTTCCCCCTGTGCCTAAAATGGTTTTCCTTACTTATGCCTCTTTGGAATCATTGATTTCTTTCAAGACTCAGTTTAATTGCCACCTTCTATGTCAAGCCTTTCTGGCCCCTGTCACCCTTCCAACTGTTAGCATATTTTCTCTAAACTATCTAGGATTCATTTCATATCTGTTGTTATATTAGAATGTAAAATCTTTGAGAGTAAGACTTGTGTTTTTTGGGGCAGCTAGGTGGCACAATGGGTAGAGCACCAGCCCTAAAGTCAAGAGGACCTGAGTTCAAATCTGAGTTCAGACACTTAACACTTCCTAGCTGTGTGACCATGGGCAAGTCACTTAACTCCAATTGCCTCAGCCAAAAAAAAATACTTGTGCTTTTGTCTTTGTATCCTCAGCATTTAATATGATGCCTGATGCATAGTAAGCACTTAATAAATGCTTATTTGTTCCTTTAGCTTTTAGAGTCCTGATGAGTAAAAAGCCTAAGTTAACCTTAGTTAGTCCAGATTTCCCTTCTAAGAAGTCGGATAATACAGTCTAATAGAAGTAGGCACAAATGAGAATCAGGAAATCTGGTTTCTTGTGTTTGCTTTACCACTGACTATATGATCTTAGATGAATCATTTAAAGCTTCTAGACCTGAGTTTATTCATATGTAAAAATAGATGTGTATAGTTTCTTATTTTGTATTCTATTATACATGTGGAAATTTATTTAGTATTTGTTAAGTTCAGAATTACTACCACTACTACTACTACTACTACCACTACTACTACTACTACTACTACTACTACTACTACTACTACTACTACTACTACTACTACTGTTACCACCACCATCACTACCACCACTAACACCACTATTACCACTTGCTATCAACCTGGCATTTATATAATGTTTTAAGGTTTTCTGAGAACCTTACAGATATTATTTCATTTAAACCTAACAACTATGATGAGTTGTAGATGCTATTATTATCTGCATTTTATTGATGAGAAAACTGCAGCAGACCAAATTAAGTGACTTGTCCAAGATCATGAAGCTAATAAGTATTTGAGGCCAAATTTGAACACATGACATTCTGACTCCATGACAAGTCTATTGTGCCATCTACCTGTTCTAATAAAATAAATTGGTTATGGTCTTATTTGTGTAACTATGCTTTCCTTTAGTAGAATGTAAGCTAGCAAAAGGGATTATTTCATTTTTGTCTATATCCCCAGCACCTGGCATATGGCAAGTACTCAATAAGTGCTTGATTAATTGAATTTTGAGGGCTCTTTCCAACTCTAAAATTTTATGAAATTCTAGTACTAATATTATACACTATGATAATTAAAGACTGAACTGTTTTGGACGTTAATCAAGGTAAAACTCCAACAGATAGGAAACAACTATACCATTCTTAATAAGCACAAGGATGATAATAAGCACAGAAATAGCAAACATATTTATGTTAATTACATCAAGTGTGGGTCAACTTCTGAAGCCCAGAAATATTCACAAATCAAAATAGATGCCAATATCTGAGATTGTGCATTTGGCCTTCAGCTGTCAGATTCACTTTGGGGTTTATATGTAGATTTATACTTATTGCATTCTGCATTGGGTATGAATTGTCTTAGTCAATCTATTTATTCAATTTGTGCTGATCCATTTTGGCTATTTATTAGATTATATGTTCTTTGAGTCAGAAGTTATAGCTCCATTAAATCATGCAAATGCCATAGTGCTCAGTACAATGAGCCTCAGTTTCCTGATCTGTAAAACAGGGTTACTAAATATATGCTATATCTACTTCCTAGAGTTATGAAAGCTTTGTAAACCTTCAAGTTAAATCTAACTCTGATTTGCTATTATTAGTATTTCAGTCTAAGGGACAGAGGAAATTCTTGAAAAATATCAAACTGAATGAATCAATGAATATACCAGTTAACAAGTCTGGGCTTTCTCCCAAAGGGGCCTGTAGGTCTAGGGATAGATATTGAACTAGATTCCCTTTCTAACTATTGCAATTATTTATGCTGCATTTATTTTCTAATTATTCTAAGCTTCTTGGGGGCTTATTTTATTATTTATTTTTCCTTCCCACAGAGCTGCTGACCAGTTTTAAAGCAACACCATGTTTACATTTTTGTAGATTAGTTTGAGGCAGTTGGCAGCAGATCAGACGTCTCTTTTCTGCCAAGATTCACACATTTTCTGTGTTATCACCTGGATGTCCCATTGAACTTGATCACATGACATCTCATGTGTAGACATGAGGCATAATGGAAAGTACTCATTGTGGAAACCATCAGGCAGCTCAAGTCCTAATTCTAGGAGTCTCAGTGGGGTTATTAACTTGCTGGGTGACCTCAGTCAAGTCACTTTTCCTTAGTTTTCTCAATCATAAAAGGAGGATAAAACAGACAAACAACTTCAAGCAAGTAATCAAGCCAGACTACCAACAAAACCATAGTCTTAGGCTGAGTCAAAGGAGACATAACTTCCAGGAATTAGGAAGTGATAGTCCAATTGTTTCCTGCCTTCATCAGACCACAGCTGGAATGCCATGTTTGGTTATGGGTCCCACATTTTAAGAATGATATTGATAAACTGGAAACCAAACAAAGGAGAGCAACCCAGACAGTGAACAACTTCAAGCCCGTGCTTTATATAGATTAGTCAAAGGGACTGGAATTGTTTACTTGGAGAAAAGACTTAGGTGGGAAATTATAATTACTTTTAAGTATCTAAAGATTTGTCACATGGAAGAGGATGAAACTAGTTATCTTCGGATCCTTGTCTTAGAGTGCAGAATTGGGAGTAATTAATGGCTGAAAAAATATTTAAGTGCTTACTATGTGACAAATACTGTCAATAGATGAGTATACAAATATAAAAGATAATCTCTGACCTCAAGGAATTTATATTCATTAGATGAATTAGAGCATTTTTATGTTATAGAGCCTTTTAGCCATCTGGTGAGGTCTATAAACTCCTTCTCATAATATTTTAAAGTATATAAAATAAAATACATAGGTATAAAGGAAACAATTATATTTAAATAGTTACTTACAATTAATTCATAGGCTCCAAGTTAAGAATTCCTGTTCGAGGGGGAATCATTTGGGGCAGCTACATGGTATAGTAAATAGAGTGCCAGACCTGGAGTCAGGAAGACTTCAGTTCAAATCTGGACTCAGATACTTACTAGCTGTGGGACCCTGGGCAAGTTAATGTGGTTTGCCTTAGTTTCTTCATCTGCAAAATAAGTTGGAGAAGGAAATGGCAAACCACTCCAATATCTTTTGCCAAGGAAATCCCAAATGGGCCATGAAGAATCAGATATAACTGACATAACTAAACAACAAAAAATAGGGAGAGACAAAAACTATAAGAGAGGGGTGGTCAAGGAAGAGTGTTTTAGTCTGAGAAGCTACAGGGATAGTGAGTGGAGATCTGTGGAATTGCTCTTTCCATAGCAATGCCAGTATTGGTTTGATTACACTTCTCAGAGGAAGGATGGGAATGTAAGGATGAGAAGTGATAGACATGGCCTCAGGGATTTCAGAATGGAATGGCTGAGCTCCTCCTGGGAATGGTCTTTGTCTGGAAAGAGACACATATATTTAGTTTTGATTTAAAGAAATGCTTTCTAACAGATCCTCTAAAAATGAAATGGGCTGCTTTTGAAAGTAGTAGGTTCTCTGGCACTGGAAGTCTTCAATCAAAGGGTGGGTGGCAAATTCTTAGAATTTGTTGTAGGAGAAATTCATATTTAAGTTAGGATTGGACTATATGGTTTCCGAGAGTCCTTTCTCCTCTGAGATTCTATGATTTCTTAAATTGTTAACCTCTACTAGGAATTCTAAGAGGAATAGACTGTTGCATGATAATTGGTAATGAATATCTTCTGGATTTGATCAGTGGCATATTGAGGAGAACACTAAGTAATACCACCCCCTATGTAATATATGGGAGGTTGGATTTAAAAGGCTATCATTCTTCAACTGGAATCCAGAATAAAACATAATTAATTTCAGGTTTGCTATTTGGAAGCATATTGTTTATACTATTTACAGGCTTGCTCATAGTTTTTTCTCTTTTCTTTTTCTTCTTCTTATGTTTTTCTTGGGGGGGGGCAATATATATTAATTTTATAGAGAGACTTTTAAACTCCTTGAGGGCAGGGACCATGTTTTCTGTGACTTTGATATTCCTCATAATGTGAAACTGAATTCCACATCTA
Organism: Sminthopsis crassicaudata; assembly: GCF_048593235.1. Classification (NCBI taxonomy): domain Eukaryota; kingdom Metazoa; phylum Chordata; class Mammalia; order Dasyuromorphia; family Dasyuridae; genus Sminthopsis; species Sminthopsis crassicaudata. The sequence goes on from NC_133618.1 coordinate 116,828,559, forward strand.
CTACATCATTTCAAAAATGACTGGTAAGTGCCTCATGACCTGCTTACTGTTGTGATAATGTTTGCAAGATATTTTGATGGTCGGTTAGATCACAGCTCAATCTATACACCTCATATCTACTCTAAGTTCAGGTAGCTTCTCTTTACTATAAAGTACTTTGTCAGGATTAGAACAGAATTATCTTGGAAGGGAGTAAGAAAAAAGATAGCCATTTTTGCAATTCTATGATGCAAATAAATACATAACTTTTGCAAGATGGTAGATTGGTCACTTTCCACAAATGTCTTCAATATCACCTGTCTAAAGAAATTACGTACCAAATATAAAATGATTGTAACTAAAAGCACAGAAGACAGAATCCTTGAGATCATTAAATGCTTTACAGATAGAACTTTAATATTAGAATGCAATCTCCATCAGCTCCAATGTCCCCAAGGAAGTGAGTACAAGAAAACTTACAGGTTTATGCCCAAGTTCTGTCTTGGGATCTTCCATTAGATTGTTCTGCCTGAATATACTCTGACTTCTCTATCCTGAAAGAAGAGGCAAATGCTGATTTTGTCCAGCTATGTAAAGAAATGAGGAGAGTAGAGATAGGAACTGTATATCAGTACAGGAGCATTCACCTTTACCTAGCATTTGTTCCTTCTCTTTTCCTGCATCATCTGACCTAGCTCTGGCTGTAATTATTTTGGTAGAATAGAAATAGCATTGACAACTAAGTCAAATCATGCTCTGACATTTAGAATCTTTGGAACCTTCAGCAAATCATTTCACTTTCCTGGTCTTCAATTTTCTTTTTAGAGAATGAAGAGATTAAGCTGTTTCCATATTCTCTCCCCTATTAGATTGTAAGCTCTTTCAGGACAAATTTTGCCTTTCTTTATATCCCCAGTATTTAACAATGCCTGGCACCTAGTAGGTAAATGCTGACTGACCAACTGATGTTCAGTTTCCTAATTTGCAAAATTGGTGAGGAAATGTAGTGTAAACCCAGATTTATGACGCCATATGATGAATTCAATCTTCTAGTCAGTGGTCTCATCAGTATGGATGTTCCCTATAATTACACAGGCAGAGACTACCTATAGTACCCATCTAAGCTAATCATCTTGTCCATGTCTTTCCATAAATTTGCCACTGTATTTGGGGCCTTTTTGTGCTTTTCCCAACTATTAGGAAAATTTGGAAGGGGTTCCATATCTGATACAATGGACCCCTTGATGTAGAGGACTGCAGATATTAGAAGACTCTGAGAAAAGTATACTTAAAGCAAAGATACTTACAACAGGGTGTTTACTCAGTGTGACTGATGAGAAAATGGTTCTCTAGTTCACATATATTTAATACTTAGTATGGTGATGTAATGGTTCTACAGTTGGCACATGCTCAGTGTACTGTAGTTATGTAATTTTACTAAGGTATATAAGGGATGAGAGGACTTGAAATAAGCAGACTTGAGACAGACTTGAGTGAGAGTGTGCTGGAGCTCAGACTCCAGACTTTATCTCTGACCATCCTCATGGTGACTCTCCTGCTAAGACTAAGGCCAATTCAGAGATCCTATAGAAAGCTATCCCGGACATAAACCTTGGAATCTAATACCTCAAAAAATAATGACTTTAACAAAAATATATTTCTTGACTCTTCTTTTTCCTTCAGATAAAAACAGTCTGTATGAACTTTCTTTGGGTGTCTTGGATCCTCCTGTTTAATCTATGGAACAGCAGTCCTCAAAATATAGTCTAGGAATCCATGAGAGTTCCCAGGACTTCTTTTATAGGATCTACATGGTCAAACCTGTTCTCATAACAATACTAGGCTATTTTAAATTCTAGTATGATAAACATATATAGATATAATCCATAGAAGCAAAAGTCCTATGGAAGCATCCTCAATAATCTTCAATAATTTAGAATATAAAGAGGTCCAGAGATAAAAATATGAGAATGCTGCTATAGAATATTCTTATGCACTTTCCCCCCAAAATCTCATAACTGGGTTTCAAACATAGATCTGACCAAGTGAAAAGTTAACTCAAATTATCCTGCATCTATTATATCATAGTAAACTGGTTCATAGCTATTCCAAGAGTGGGGATAGAAGGAGTTAACACAAATTGCCCTGATCTGTATCATACTATCCTGTCCCACAATATTTGATAAGTAACCAGAGAGCAAGAATCCTAAATTTCTTGGTATTGCCTACAATTTTGGATACATAGTAGACATTGTTGACTTTGGAGCCCTCTATGATCTAGATTGCGGGATATAATTTTTTCAATTCCTGTTTCTCCTGGAAGAAGATTTAAGTACTTAATCATAAAGAATCACAGATTTAAAGTTAAAAGAAACCTTAGAAGTCACTGAGTCTAGTCCTTTCAGTTTACAGATGAAGTTGAACCCTAAGAAGATTGCTTAGGGTTGTGTCTGAGAGGGGATTTGAACCTGTGGTCCTGACTTGAAGTCCAGTGCTCGATCCATTAAATGATCTTATTGATTGCATACATTCATGGTAAAAATTTTCACCAATGTTTGGATTATTTCCATGACTGAAACTTCCCAAATACATAAAATAGCTTCATTGCTTTATGGTTACATCACTGTGGTTTGGCACAGTTATTTCGGTGTGGTGACTGAGAAATTTGGATGGGATTTTTTTTTCTTTTTCATTTTAAAACTCTCCACAAACATATACCAACTTAAAGCAAAAATCCCAAAGAAATGAAAACCCTCAAGGAAACTTTCCCATGTTTCCTTTCCAGGTTAGAAGTCCCAAGCTGATATCCACATATGTTAAAGGAAAAACAAGGTGGTAGTTTCTGCTTACTTAACAAAATCTTACCCTTTTATAAACACAGAGAAGAATGTTCCATGACATCAGTACAAGTACCCCCTTTTCATGGACTAACTATATAGTCTTGGCAAAATTAGCTATAGAATGAATTCCTGTTTTTCTCCATTGAAATCTATTGTAAAATTTAAGGTGTAGTCTCAATGTGAGAGAAAAATACCCTAAGATATTGAGTTGAAAAATTTTGGCAAGGGAGTAGTTTAAAATTATGGCAAAAGCTTTGCTATGAGGGAAGGACATAATAGTTGATCAATGCATTCTTCCCATTAATTTCTAAGATTTCGCTCATTTTCCCCCCCACAGCACTTATTTTTCATATCTTTACCACTGTGTCCTAAAATCCACAGTAGATTTAGGGATCCACTAAATCTACAGTTGCACCTCCATGTCATTGACTTATAGTTAATATATTCATTGTCTAATAGAGGGAGGTTGTAATATATTTTGGCAGTAGGTGTTTCTATGTAAAAGTGAGGGCTTCTAAAACGAAAATTCCTTAAGAACCAATCAATTTCTTGTTTTATTAGTTCTTTCAACTTGAAATCCTGCTTATTAGATTTGTTTATAATTCAGTGTGCCTATCATGGCATTTGTTGTAGAAAAATGTCCTGGGTTTTAATTTATTAACTATGTTCTTAGATATGCTAGTGACATGATGAAATGAAGTGGGCTCAGCCGTTTGAACCTGCCTTAGGGTTTGCTTCTGGTCCCTTGGAAAATTATTTCACTAAAATTGATCACAGAAATCTTTGAATGAGATATTGAAGAATATCTCTGCCCAGAGCACTATTTTGAAATCCTTGTAAAGGAAATTTAGTGAAAATAGGGGAAGAGATGGGAAAGAGGAAGGTAGTATGAAGTTACCTTTGAAGTGTTACCCGAGTATAATATAATATTCTAGGTCTACAATATTTGGGAAAAGACATATACACACACACACAAAGAGACAGAGACAGAGAGACAAAGAGAAAAAGACAGAGACAGAGAGTCAGAGAAACTGAGATAGAAGCAGTGTCAGAGAAACTGAGACAGATGGGGGAGAGAGAGAGAGAGAGAGAGAGAGAGAGAGAGAGAGAGAGAGAGAGAGAGAGAGAGAGAGAGAGAGAGAGAGAGAGGAAGAGAGAGAGAGAGGAAGAGAGAAAGGGGGGAAGGGAGAGGGAGAGAGAGAGAGGGAGGGGCAGAGAGAAAGAGGGAGAGAGAGGAGGAGAGAGGGGGAGAGGAAGAGAGAAGGGGAGGGAGAGAAGGGGAGAGAGGGGAAAAGAGAGGGGAGGGGAAGTGAGGGGAAGACAAAGGAGGGAGGGGAAGGAAGGGGGAAAGAGGGAAAGGGAGGAGGAGAGAGGGGAAGGGAGAGGAAAGAGGGGGAGGAAAAGAGAGTATACAGAACAATTTACCAAAATAGAAGTCCTCAGGGAATTTCCATTGTTGTAAGTCCTACACAGAATTTGGTTATTTTAATATCCACAGATGATCAAATGCTGCTCTAAGACAATAGAGCATGCTGTCTTCTTTTAGAAGCAGCATTGTCAGAATATTTTCTTAAGGATATTTGACCTTGTAACTCTTGCTCACTGACAACATTCTCAAGTTTCTTGTAGGTTGCTTGGAATATTCCTTATCCTTATACTCCACCCTTTTTTGTTTTATTTTTCTTTTTTGGAGGCAATCAGGGCTACGTGACTTGTCTGGGATCACACAACTACTAAATGTCTGAGGCTGGATTTGAATTCAGGTCCTCCTGACTCCAGGTCCCCTGTTCTATCCACTATGCCACCTAGCTAACCCTATTTCTAATTTTTTAAACTATCCAAGAAGTAGATTTGGAATAGGGTGGGAAGGTTGGTTACGATTTGGAGGGGACTTAAGAAGTCCTTACATTAATCTCAATGTAGCACAATTATTTTAGTGGCACCACAGTTTTTTCCTAGCCATCATAAAATTCCTTAACATGGCAACCACATTTATTAAGGTATCCAACTTAACTGTATAATCAGGAAGGAGTATACACCTTGGAAAGACTAGGAAGAAAAAAACTGATTAAATATTCTACTGAACTGGAAATTAAAGATTGCTTTGTGTACATGTGGAGAACTGTCCCCTGCTTTAAAGAGGAGCATGTTAGTAGACTAAATAAGAAATTATATGCTGCTCTTATGTATTTATTTCTTGTGCATTTTACACTTTAGATGACTCAACGACCTCTGTGAACTTCTGTAAGTAGAACCCAAACTATTTAATGAATAGCATTTTTTAATGCTTTATTTTCAACTAGAGCTTCATTTGAAACAGATCATCATTAGCTTTATGGTCTTAATTGTGTTGAAATTTTCTATAGTAACCTATCACTTTATTATATCAGTCCATTAACCTAGGTGCCACGGATCATAGTTTTAGAGACTGAATTTTTATCTGGACTAATTGCATTGATGGGTTCCATATAGGTTTGGTTATTTTTCAGATCACCACAGGGAACAAGCTAAACCCCTTCCCAAACTTAAGGGGCTGGGATAATGTAATCCAACCCCTCTCTACTCCCTCTCCCCGAGCCTGAAATCTTTTTGCTTTGAAATCCCAATCCCAGCCCATCACCAAGGAATTGCAAAAATAGCACACCCTATATATAGTCTGTGTCCTATTCAAATGGTTTTCATTTGGAAGTATTGTGGACGTCAGTTCTCTTGTGATAGTTCCCAATTAGAACCATGTGGCTAATGGTTATACACTGGAAATTGTAAAGCTTCAGTGGTGTTTGAGCTGTGGATAGCTAGTATGAATGGAGCATTGCCTTCTGAGAACAAGGAAGCTCAGAGCCTAAGTGAATGAATATGATGCCGTTTGTGTTCCAATCTGGGATAATCAGAAGTACTTCATTAATAAACTAGGAAGGTTCATAGCTTGATGCTTACTTAAATGAGTCAAAGGACCTAGGTTCAAATACCGTTTATGCCTTTTTGTAGGCTTTGGGTCTCAATTTTTTCATGTGTAGAAGGATAGTAATAACTAGCCCTTAGATGATGCTTTAAGGTTTACAAAGTGTTATTTTACTTGATCCTTGTGACACTCCTCTGAGGTAGGGGACCTTTATCTCTGTTTTATGGATGAAAAAAAAACAGGCTGAGAAAGGTTAGGAGACTTATTAGAGTCATATAGCTCAGGAAGTATGTTGAGTTAACATTTGAACTCAGATCTTTTTGACTGCAAAACCAGCACTCCATTCACCACACCATCTCGCTGCTTAGAGATGGAATCCCAGTTTTGCCACAACTACTGATTGGACTGGATTACCTCTTAGGTCTTTTCTAATTCTAAATTTGTGATTCTGACTAAGGTGATTTCAAAAATCTGCTCCAGCTTCAATAACTAGTTAGTTTCTATGTTCCCTCTTACTTATAACTTGGGCAGACATGTGGTGCGGTTCTGGACCTGGAGTCAGGAAGATCTGAGTTCCCTTACTAGCTATGCGACCCTGGGCAAGTTACTTAATGTTGTTTGCCTCAGTTTCCTCATCTGTAAAGTGAGTTGAAGAAGGAAATAGCTAACCACTCTAGTATCTTTATCAAGAAAGCCTGTTGATCCTTTGTTCTTGAAGAGAACCAAAATAACACCACAATGTTAAAGTCAAATTACAGAGCACTCAATATCATTTCATTGATAACTGGATGGATTCTTCCTATGTCAGGAGACTTCAAACACTTCACAACACTTAGGTAAAATTATGAGGTATAATTTTAGCATTGTTCCACTAATAGAACAGATTCGTTATGAAGGCAGCATCAATTGGAGAGTAATACATAAAATTAACAGTGGCTGATGCAAAGTGATGGTGACATGAATGCTTTCAGAGTAAGAATATTTTCTGTAATGGAAATTTTTTCCATCTTACTTTTGGGGTTAGGTATAGTAATATGTACTTCTCTATGAGAATAACAATATTTTGGGGGTAATTTTTTCTTCCCTCTCTCCCTTCATTTCTCCCTCATCCCTCTCTCTTTTCCTTTTTTCCTTCCTTTCCTTTCTTCCTTCCACCCTCCTTCTATCCTTTCCTTCCTTTCTTCCCTTTCTTCTTTCTTTTACCTTTTTTCCCTTTCCTTTCCTTTATCATTTTTTCTCAAAATCATAATCACCTAAAATTAAACCCTAATCATGGGTGATTTGTACCCTTCCTTTGCATTAGATTTGTTTTGTCTGAATTCTCTGAACCTAGTCAAGTGTCCCCATGAGGAGTTTTTATGAGGCCTTTTTGGTATTCACAAAGAAAAACAATAAACAATTTATTGTGACTGAAAAATGTGAGTGTCTAACTCACTCCATTATTTCTCATTTCTTTCTTTCGAAATGAAAACACACCACACACACACACATACACACACGCACACACACAAACACAAACAATCCATCTTTAACGTATCCTTGAATATCTTCCCTTAGAAAAGGAAAACCCATAAGCCATTTGAAACCTTTTTCTCCCTCACCTGTTCCAGTTACCATAACCATTGCTGACTCGGGGCCTTGTTAGCAGAACTTTTACATCATTTGAAGATGAATGTTGTTTAAACAACCCAAATCTTCCTATATTTCTAAAAATATTTTTCTTTTAAATCCATCTTTCCCAATTAAACTATTCTCTAATTTGATCTCTAAAGAAAAACTTATTCTTGTGTAATTGTTTTGTTGTGGATTGGAAAAGCCTCCAAGACTGAATACATATTTGTTTTCACACAGTTATAAGTGATTTCTGGAACGGACCTTTCCATCCAGAAACAATTAGTTTCTTTTGTTTAGATGTGAAATTATGTTTCTTCTTCGCTAATTATTGATTAAATGTTGAAATTGTTTCAGCTCTTTCTTTTACTCGGTGTTAGATAATACAATAAACAGCTTCATCATACTACTAATCTATATGACTCTGATTTGCTATTCTTGGCTCAGTCAGCATGGAGAACAACAAAAAAACAAAAAAACAAAACAAAAAAACCCAATATCTATATATCCTTTCTAGAATAAAAGAAGATCCAATGTCGCTTGAAATTCCAAATCTTATGACCTAGGCTTTAACATCAAGGCTATTTCTTTACCCTGAATCTGCCTCTTATGCTTATTGTAGAATGAAAAAAAATAAATAAAAATAAAGGGATACCAAGAAAAAATTCTGATAGTGAATGTGTGAAGGAAAAAGGCTGTGGTGTCCCTGTTCCAATTTTCAAATTTCAAAGACAATGAAGGCTAACAATCTCCTGCAACTATGCAGTGTTGATTTGACTGATGGTTTTTTCAGTTACTTGGATGTGATTATAAATGTATCTTTTTTAGGCTGCATCTTCAGCCTTTGTATGGAGATCAGAATGAGGACAATAGAAGGTGCCAGCTGGGAATCACCTTGGCAGTCCATGATGATAGAAGGAGGTTTCCCTCCAACAAAAGGAAAGAAGTTCTCAAGAGCAGAAGATTTTTAAAGGCAACCTCAGACAGGCTCCAATTTGCAATTCATACAGTGAATAATGCTTTAATGAGGAAGCCCCATAATGATGGGTAATGCTCCAATATAAATAGCAGTGGCAGGACTAATAAATGCATAGAAGCCTGTCCACAAGAAGAAGATAACTAGGGGTTGTAAATACTAATCAGCGATTTATTTGTGAAATTCCTAGAGGCAAATGCTGGGTGGGGGACTTGGGGAGAGGGAGAAGGAAGGGTGGAGAAGCAAACTACACAGAGACCATTGGCTGGTGGAGGTAAATTATGTATTAGTATGTATTTAGCAAATGATAATTTAAGCTATAGGAAAACGTGGTATAGAGAAGATTTATTGCAAAGTTATGGATATCTCAGTGTCAGGGGGCAGATAGTGAAGTAATTTCTTCTGGGCTTTCTCCCTTCCATTTTCCCATGATAGGAAAGTCTTATGTCCAAAAACTGGTATAGATATAATTATGCAGATTATTAAAAAGTTGCCTTTAACACTGAGAAAAAGAATGTTTTTGTTTTTAAAAACTTCATTTTAAAAATTCATTTAAAATTTTAAAAATTTAAATTTTTCCATGAAAAAAAATCCTCTCTATCTTCTTTCCAAAGAAGATATCCTTGTAACAAAGAAAAAAAAAAACAACAATAAAGTCATCCACACACAAGTAGCATTTATTAAGTACCTACTCTGTTTAATATTGTGTTAAGTTCTAACATATCAACAAAATTTGATATTATATAAAATGTTCCATAACCTTAGTTCTCCCTGAGAACTAAATGAAAATGTAAGGCAATGGTCCTCAAACTTTTTAAATAGGGGGCCAGTTCACTGTCCTTCAGACTGTTGGAGGGCCAGACTAAAACAAAAAGTATAAACAAATTCCTATGCATGCTGCATAAATCTTATTTTGAAATGAAGAAACAAAAACAGGAACAAATACAATATTTAAAATGAAGTAAAGTTAAATCAACAAACTTACCAGTATTTCAATGGGAACTATGGGCCTGCTTTTGGCTAATGAGATGGTCAATGTCTGGTTCCATATTTGTCACTGCTAGTCATAACAAGTGATGCAAGTGTGCATCTGTTAGTCTTGATCTGGTTGGAGATTTCAAATATTTCATTCTAGAAAAAGTCTGTTCTCAGACATAAGTGCTGCCAAAGATGGTTGCCATTTTGAGGGCATGGTTCCTGAGATGAGGATATGTCTCAGAGGAGGGAGATACATAGAAATTATGAAGGCTGCTTGACTTGAATGCGTCTTTCAGAGAGTCACAATTCTGCAGTTCAGCCAGTAACATTTGATAAATTGTATCCACATTTTCAATGTCAATAGAAAATGGCTTATGGAAAAGCTATATGTCCTGTTCATGGAGATGAAGCTCTTTAAATCTATATTGGAACTCCTTTTGCAATTTTTCCAATGAATCCACACAATTTTTTTGGGAATGCAATCAGCGGTTTTTCTGCTAACAGATTTGTGGGGAGATGGCAGAAGTTTTCCTCCTTCACTTGTTTGATGAGGAGGCCTAATTTTACTTCAAATGCTTTGACATGTGATTGCATATCACAGATGAGCTTCCCCTTTCCTTGAAGTTGCATATTGAAATTGTTGAGTAGTTCTGTTGCATCTGTCAGAAAGGCAAGGTGCCATTTCCATTCTGCATCATTGAGCTTTGGCACTTCTTTGTTTTTTGAAAGCAGAAAAGTTGTGATCTGTGGAAATAAGTCATAGAAACATTTCAAAACTCTCCCTCGACTCAGCCACCGGACTTCTATGTGATACAGAACATCTTCATACTCAACATTTAGCTCAGACAGAAATTCCTGAAATTTTCTGTGATTTATTGCATTAGCTCTAATGACTAACACAAGATACCACAATTTTCATAGCAGAGCCCCACTTCAGTGATTTACTACACAGCGCTTGTTGGTGGATGGGGAAGTGTATGGCTATTGGATGAGAATGGTTATGTTTGTCCATCTCTTGGTTAATGCGAGCAATTACTCCTTTCTTAGACCCCACCATTCTAGGTGCACCATCAGTTGTCACACTGGCTAGTTTAGCCCAGGCCAGCTCCAAACCATTCATAGTTTGGCAAACCTTTTCATAGATATCCTCTCCTGTAGTTGTTCCTTTGATGCTTTGCAGTGCAGCAAGCTCTTCTATGACTTCAAAATAATCGTTCGTCCCATAAATAAAAATCAGAAGTTGTGCAGAATCACAAACATCATTGCTTTCGTCAAGTGCCAAGGAAAAATATAAGATTTTTTTGTGGATTTTTGCAAATGCTGATGCAGATTGTCTCTCACTTCTTCAATCCTCCATGTAATTGTAGGTCCTGAAAGACTCACTGTACTAAATAAATTGGCCTTCTCTGGAAACATCTCTTTGGCAACAGAAAGAAGGCATTCTTTAACAAATTTCCCCTCCATGAATGGTCTGCCAGTGTGTGCTCTTAGCTTGGCAAGTTGAAAACTTGCTCGCAGTGATGAAATATTTAACTGCTTCTGCTTCATAAAAATATTTTTGCTGAGTTGTCAATGTATTTTTCAGTTTTAATATTTTGTCTTTTCTCAGTTCTCCAGCCAAACAATCATATTTATCTTTATGTGGAGTTTCATATTGTCAATGCAAATTATATTCTTTGAACACAGACACTATATAATGGCATATCAGACATACAGCTCTTTCCTTGTACTGCATGAAAAAGTAATCATAAGCCCACTGTTCTTTGAATATCCTACACTCCAAATCAATTTTTCTTTTTCTTGACATCATTATTTCTAAGGGATTCCAAATTGCTATTAGTAAAATACATACATACATACATATATATATATATATATATGTGTATATACAGCACTACAAAAACAATATACCAGCAATAACTTTGCCCACACAGAGACATACAGACTGCAATGCCCAACTTCCTCCAAGCTGCCTCTGTGCTGTGGTGCCTCCGTTTCCCTCACTCTCTCTCCCACTTCACACCTTCACTGCACACAAGTCACTGCTCAGGCCGCCCTCCCAAATGTCCTGGCTTCCTCTGAATCTTGGGATCAATTTTCATGATCCAGCGCTGCATGATCGTCCATGCTGCACTCATAATTTATCATAATCACAGGCAAGATTGTGCATATATGTATATAACTGTGTGATATATTGTATGTGCAGAATGAGCTTCAGTGACAAATCATACATTAGGGCTTCCGGGGGAGATCATCATGTGACTTGAAGCTGCACAAGTGTATGGAGACCTTAAGAATCTGGAGGGGGATAAAGCAGTACACCAGCTCTGCACCCCCTCATACTCAGGATAAATGGGGGGGCACTAAGGTCAGACCCCCAGTGATTATAAGGTGATGACATGTTAGCAATATTCCATCTCTTTATGAAACTACAGAACACACACACAATGATAAAACTGATGACCACAACAGCCAGACATGAGGTCACTGTGGATACAGGGCCACGGCCTGGGACCAGGAGCCTCACTCTGGGCGACAACAGCAGTCAGTACCGCAACATGCGCTAGAGAGGAAGCCGTTACATTGTCATTACAGCATAATGACAATGATAGAGTCAAGCTGGGACTTGTAGTACTAACTGTTACTATACCTGTGCACCAGACACAGCCCAAATATTCCCCCTGCAGCAGCCGTGACATGCGCAGCAAGCACTGTACATCCCTTGCGCCTGCCTATTGTGGTGGCTTCCATTACTTTACAAGGCCGCGGGCCTTCAGTTCTCCGTCTTCTGCATCTCTTTCCCTCCCCTCCCCACACCATACACCCCAGCCTGGGAACTCACCTCAGCTCGGGATCGCCTCACACTCTGTCTCCGCCACCTCAGCCCAGTGCCAGAAGTGTGTGTTGCTAACATGAGTTTAGGTCAAAGGTCACTTCTGGTCTGATTTTGCCACAATCCTGCGGGCCGCATAAACGTCCTCAATGGGCTGCATCTGGCCCGTGGGCCATAGTTTGAAGACCCCTGATGTAAGGTATTCCTTCCACGTTGCTGGGATTTAGGGACCCAGCACCACAAAGATATGCAAAATCTCTATAAGTTTTTTGATCCCCTCTTTGTATCAGAGAAGATGTCTGAATTATTATGGTATTCAAAGATAAAATACATTCATGTTATATAATACTATATATACATATTATGAATTTCTAATTTTCTAAACCTTTTCTGTACCTCTTGCTTGGCATTCACACATTATCTAGGGCTTCCCCAAAACTTCCCCAAAATCCCTATTTAATTTTTTCTGTTGGCTTGTCATATATTGAAACTGCAATGGAGAAGGTTGTGATGTGGAAGGGATAACTGTACTTCTTGGGGCCAGACTTGGTTATTATAGACAAAATTGAGACAAAATTTTTTGTCTTTCCATTTACATTGTAATTCTTTTGTATATTGTTTTTGGTTCTGCTTACTTTGACTTGTATGCATTCGGATGTCTTCCCGTTTTTCTCTATAATCTTCATATTCATCATTTCTTATAAGAGCAATATTTCACTATATTTATCTTACTTATTTCATTTAACTGTTCCCCTATTCACTGGAAAAGTTTTTATATGAATACAGTTGCTCCTTGGATTCAGCAGCAGCCAGTCAAGCATTTATTAATTCCTTACTATGTACTAGTCACTAGGCAAAGTGCTGGGAATACAAAGTTATGCAAAAACAAAGAGAGTAAACAAAGAGAGTTCCTGCCCCTCCAGCAGCTTACATTCTAAGGAGCAAGAAAATGCATAAATATAGCTAAAGCTAAAAAAGATAGAAGGAATGTAACCCATGTGTGGCCATAATGGAGAAGTTCAGAGGAGTGCACCCTGGTGGGAAATGAAGTGATGGCTGGATGGACCTCTCCTTAAAAATGAAGTTTTGGCAACAGCTGCCTAATTAGAGGGAAGAGTCCTGGAGGTAGAGTATATACTTCCAAAATTTCACTTCCAAGATTGAAATGGTTTTCTACGATGAAGAATTTTGGAGGGCATAGTGAAGAAGTCCACAGGAGTGTAACCTGGTGGGATTGATTAAAACAGCATAGTTCTGGAGTTCATAACTTTTTTGTGTGTCCCAGGTCCCTTTGACAATCTACTTAGGCCCATGAATTCTTTGTCAGAATTATTTTTTAAATGCAAAAAAACAAAATACTTAGGATTGTGAAGATAATCAATATATTGAAAGTGAGTTATTGAACATTAAAAAAAAGCAGACAAGTTCATAGAACACAGTTTAAGGACCCCTGCTCTAATCCCTTAGATTTTGTATTGAGGCTCTAATTTTTACCTGAGAAGTTAGAGAAATTGATTAACTGCCATAGAGTGGGTGGTAGACAGCCTTGGCTCAGGGCTTGGGTAGCTTCAGTTGTGTCAGAATGTTTTTTTGGCACGTTGTGTGTCTGCTTCTATTGCTTCATTCAATCATTCAACAAATATTTACTGAGCTGCAGCCAACTGTATTGCAATAATAATCTTAACTGACATTTACATATTACTTGAAACTTTGCAAAGCTCTTTACATGCATATCTGGGCCTCATAGCTTCATACTCCTGATGTAGGTTTTATAAATATTTTTATGTCCATTTTATAGATGAAGAAACTCAAACTCAGTGTGGTTAAATAAGTATTATTAAGATCTAACTAATATAATAACTAATTTATGGTAGAGACAGACTTTGAACATAGTCTTTTTGACATGGCCTAGAACTTTATCTGAGAGGCCACATTGCCTCTAAATTAAAAACTTTGTGTGGGCTTCCTTCTTCCCCCCCATCCCGAAAAATTACCTTTGTTTGGTTTTGAGGTTAAATGACTTGCTCAGGCTCACACAGCTAGTAAGTATATGAAATCGGATTTGAACTTGGGTCCTCCTGACTTTAGGGTCTGTGCTCTGTCCACTGCACTACCTAGCTATTCAGATGCCTTTTTTTTTCTTAACAATTTTGAACTGTTTAAACATTACCCTGACCCAAATAAAATGCAAATATTTTGGGGCTCTCCTTCCTTTCTCCAGCAATGGAAACTTTCAAGTGACAGCAGAAGAGATTGTCTTTTCGCCCTTCCTCCCCCCAAAAAAGTATCAAAATCTGGCTTTATTTGAAAGTTTGATGCTGATCAGCTCCTCCTTCTTTTGTTCCCTTTCCCATCAGCTTCAAAGGTTTCATGGCCAGCCTTGGAATCTTGTAAACATCTTTGTGTCAAAAGCTCTCATTTGAGTCACCTGCAAAACAAGTTTTTGGTATGTGTTGATGCTGAACATTTTCTCTAAAATAAATCAGCCTGAGCTTTATGACAGACTAGACAGGTGGCTATTTCATCAAGCCACAGGGAAGAGAGAAAGATAAGCCTTCTTTAAATTCATCCACTTGGAATGTGAGCATTCCAGCACATTTAATAATTGGGACAATTTGCATTAAATGCCACTCCTGGCTAATGGCTGCTGTTCCTCCATCAGTGCAGAGACGATAGTTGGATCCACATGGCAAGGAAATGAAAAGGCTTCTAGTAAATAAATGAAGCCGGAGCTGCTGGTAACAAACATATGAAACAGAATATTCATTTTTCTTCAATGGGAATAACACATGACAAAAGTGAGGCTTTCTTCAGATTGTTTGTTTATAGAAAATTCATTTCCACTGAGGCCTTATGTTAAATTTGCTCTCTGATGTTAGCGTTTCCAGGATGCACAAGGCCACTAGAGTATGTTCTTATGATCTTACCATTTATTTACCTTGATACAAACCTCCAATTACTGTCAGAGATGCTTCTTGTTAAATATGGTAAGAGCTCTAGCTTCTAAGTGTGAATATGTATTCTTTACTCTGGGGCCAGACTCAGATGGAAGTTTAGGAATGAGAGTTCTGGGGACTTTGGTGCAAATTAATTAAATATCTAAAGATAACAATGTAATGGAAATGGAAGAAGTTTGGGCTTTAGAGACAAGGCTGGAATTTAAGGAGGGAAAAGTGGAGAGCAATTGAGTACAAACTTGGTTCTCCCTCAGTTAAAGATCCTCTGGGCCCACTATTTGTGTGTTGGTATCTCTCTGTATTAAATAATTATGCTTAGTAGGTTTTAATGTTGTTTTCTAACATTTTCAACTTCCAAAGCAATTCAAGATTCTTAAAATAAACCATAGCACCTTATGGCTATAGATTTCAATCAGGAAGGAACCAAGAATCTTTCCAATCATTTTATGGGATATCTCCACTTATTGTGGAGGTTAAGTGACTTGCCTAGAATCACATGGGTGATTCTCTGACACCTTTGTTAATGATTTTCCCATTCTGTTGTCTTCAACAATACCAAGATTTCCCTTAGTTTAAAATGCTAGGATAGTGCTGTTTTATTTAGATGATTGTATTCAATTAATGATATATTGTCTCTCTCTGTGTGTGTGTGTGTGTGTGTGTGTGTGTGTGTGTGTGTGTGTAACTGAACTTTTTTGTTCATATTCTAAAAATACAATCTCAGGATACTCAGTGGGGCCAAGTGTACTTCTGGTGAATAAGACAGTGAAAAATAGTTTGAATTTAGTGCAGATACAGGAAAATGTGTGCCATCAACAACAGCCTATTGCATTTAAACTTATAAAATATCTGGATTTCAGTCTGGCCAACACTAGTATGAGGTGGGAGAGTTAGTGAAGATGAATGTGTTGGGTCAGTTAAAGTAAGAACTAGCCCAGACCTTAAGTAGACCATAAATTGCACTGAATGGTATACTATTATTTTTGGCACTCTAAGTGGAAAAATCTTATTGAGCTTGTCTCTACTTCCATTTCTTCAGTTGCATTTATCCTCCATTTTAAATGTTTTATTTTTTATTTCAAAGTCTGGATACCACAGAGGGCTGCCTTTCAGAAAGTACTAAAATTCTGTTGGTCTAAATGTGGAAATAGATTATTGTTTCATTGTTGTTGCTGTGCTGGGGAATTTGAGAGGGAAATGTTTCTGTTCCTCAGGAATATCTGTTCTGTGCTGGGATCTATGAATATGATCATTTCTTAGGTATCAAGCAAATGCCTGCACCAGCCTGGAGTTATACTCTATAACCCCAAAGCATATACACAATTGGATGTGGAAATCCAGTTAAATTCTTCCTTTGCATTCCATCTTTATCTACAGCATAATTTGCTCTGCCATTCTTTCCTGGGATGGATTGCCTGGAGATGATGAAAGCAATACATTTTTAGCCAAGAGAGGTAATATGTTTTCAGCAGTATCTGAAGAAAACTAAATTTTGTATGATAGCAATTAGTATAGAGAAGTTGTAATATTCAAGGAAGGGGGAAGAAGACATTTCAATACTTTGATGAAAACTTGCAGGAAACAAATGAGAAGAAGAGAAACTGAGGAATGTTAGGACATCTGTTCCTGAGAAGATTAGGTATTGGAAAACAGGCACTCACTCACACACACACACACACACACACACACACACACACACACACACACACATTTCCCAAAAACAGTATGGTTTTTAAAGTTTAAAAATGTTTTTTCTTTCCTTTTTTATTCCTTCACCTATCTATGCTCCTAGGTTCTTCTGAAGTGGAAATACTAAGGTGTCATGATGGTAATGTGTTGTGGAGTGGTGTGTTGTAGAGATTGCATGTGTATGTGGTTTCTTAATTAATCCACAAGCATTTTAAAAGTGCCTACTATGTGTTAATCATTATGCTAAGCACTGGAGATACAAATAAAGGCAAACTATTTTGTCTCAGCCCTCAAAGAGCTTACAATCACATGGTGGGACAACATGCAAATAGCTATGTACAAATAAGATGTATAGAGCATACATTGGAAGTAATCTCAAAAAGAAAGCACTGACATTAATAGATTGTCATCTAAGGCTTTATGGCTAGACCAATGATTCCCCACGATGACTTTATTAACCCCTTTTCATTCCTCTCCTCTTTCCACCAGTCTGTCTCCAGTTATCTTAGTGTCAGAATATTATCAAAGCAAAATTAATTTTAATTCAGTTCAATTAAAAAGAAGTAAAGGTCACATCATTTATTTTAGTGTCTGGGAGAAAGAAAAGTTGACCTATTAGAATGTTTTATAGTTCATACAATGCTAGATTTATGGATTCTATTTAGTTAAAAATAATGGCAGCTAAGACTGATAATGTGGCATGTTTGTATTCTTAAATGTCCTATGGATGACCACTTGTTGGGGATATTGTAGAGGAATTCTTGCTCAGGTTAGGCTTGGATTGGATAAATTATGAGATCTCTTCCAACTCTGAGGATAACCATTCTTATCCAATAAACATAAGTTCTTTGAAAATCAATCAATTATGCATCTAATAAGTGTTTTGTCTCAGCCAAAGGGGATACAAAGATAGAAATTAAAAATCCCTGCCCTCAGAAATTTCCATTCTTATACAGAGAACTGTCTCTTTGAGGACTATTTATCTTTTTTCTTTGTAGCTCAAGTATTTAGCACAGTTTCTTGGCACAAAGTATATGTTTATAAAATATATAATGAATTTCTGTTGGAACATATAGGAGTATTGACTGGGTTTTTATCACTATTATGTGCTAAACCCAATGGAAATATGGAGTCTGCATGCATGAGCAGCATGATCATGGTAGAGGTAATGATAGTTCCATTCTACTTCAGCAACAACTAAAGTAACTACTCGAGGAAGATTTCAGCAGGTGTATTCATATAATTTCTGACTTTCCTCTATTGAGATTGAGTGATTTTTTTCTTCTTCAGAGTATTTTTTCCAATTACATGTCAATATAGTTTTTAAACTTTCTCTTTATTAATTCTTTGACTTTAATTTTTTCTCTCTCTTCCTTCCTTCCCTCCCCCTTCTCTAAGATATTAAGAAATATGGTATAGGTTACATATGTATAATCATTTAAAACATATTTCTATATTGATTATGTTCTTTAAAAACCAAAAAAAGAAAAAAAAAACTGTGAGAAAGAAAAAAGCAACAACAAAAAAGGTGAACATGGTATGCTTCTATTCTCATTCAGTCTCCATAGTTTTTCCTCTAGATGTGGATGCCTTTTTCCACTCCAAGCCTATTGTAATTGTCTTGGATCACTGTATTACTAAGAAGAGCTAAATCTGCCATAGTTGATCATCACACAGACATACTGAGTGCTTTGATTGAGTTTAATTAGAGTATTGATATTGGGATTGTATTACCATTGCAGAGATGTTGTTTGGAAAGAATATAGGACCCCTCGCACCACATCATTATCATTGAGCTGACCTTTTCCCTTATTTCCTTGGTTTGTGGGTTCCTTGGGCCCTGCTCAGCGTGAGGAGCTTCAGTCACTAGGTCAAGGGAAGATTGTCTTCTCATCTATTCTTTGCCTCAATTACTACCTTGACTTAATCACTGCATAGGTGCAGCCTCAGTCAAACTGAGATCTGTTGACGTCCTTAGCTTAAAAAGGTCCAGGTATCCCTTTGCATCCAGGGCCATCTCCAGTCATGCTAATCTATAGCTGGCCACTGGACTCCAATGGCTTTGGAGGAGAAAGTGAAGCAGGTGATCTTGCATACCTTCAATCACCTAAATCCAACTTGCTTATATGTCCCTGATGTCATGGTTCTCTTTGAGAATGAAGAATAAACAACAATATTCCTCAGAAAGTAGGTTCCAATGAGTGGTCTTACATAGACACATGTTATCTGGAGTCATTGATTTTCTCAGGATGGTCTTATTGAGCTCCGTAAAGAGATGTGGTGAAAAAAACATTGGATTTGGGATTAGAGTACCAACATTCAAATACTATGTCTCTACTTCTTTTGTGAAATACTTGGGAAATGTTATTTCATCTCTCTGGGTTTTCTTATTTGTAATATGATAGCATTATTATATTGCTGAGTCAAAGGGTATACATAATTCTAAATTATTTTCCAGAATGCTTGAAGTAATTTAAAGTTAGTCACCTTCTTCCAGAGAGGTGAAAGTTACAGGATTGAGACTGATATATTTTTTTGGATGTGACCCTTATAGGAATTTGTTTTTCTTGACTACTATTATTACAAATTTTCATTTCTTTTCTAAATGAGGTACAGTTAAGAGGGAATGAAAATAGATTTTTAAATTGAAAATTAAAAAAAATGATAGGGATGGTCCATATGACTTCTATAAGCCCTTCAAAGAACTAAATCAGAGATTCTATAGTTCATTGTCAGCGGAATCATCCTTAAGATATTGTCCAGGATCATTATTTGCCTATGAGTTCTGATGATAGATGCTTTTGGAATAATATCTTTCTGGCAAAAATATTGCTATGTTATTCTTGTGAGTTGGGCAGAAAGAGCAGGAGTATAGTGAAGAAGAATTGTCCCTTAATGTCTCTGTGAGAGAGGAGTACATATAAATCTGAGTTTTAAAATCCAAAAGAGAGTAGAATTTTTCCATTGAGTATTAGAGATAAATTGGATGAGAAATCAGTTGATTAGTCAATAAACATTTATTAATCACCTTAAATTAGCATAATTTCTGGCACTGAGACATTTATTAATCACTTCTGTGGCACAGTACTAGGCACTAGTAGAAATGAAGACAAAAATAATACAATCTCTGTCCTCAGGAAACTTTCTATGTACAGAGATATATGTTTTACAAGATGGGATATATAATAAGGGCGAAGGAAAGAGTCAGGCAAAATGAGTAAGAAAAAAAAATTCTTAAAGTGAGAAAGAAGTGATTTCCCAAGGATGGCAGTTTGACCCAGGTTACAGAAAATCAGATCTGGAAAGATCTTAATCCACATTTTTATATTATAGGTATAGAAAATGAAGGCCTTTGCCCAAAGTCACATAAGTAGTCAATATAAGAGGCAAGATTTTAACATTGGTCTTCTAATTCCAAATTTCATCCTGTTTCTAAGAACATGCATAAGGATGAGAAAGGTGTATCTACCAGCTCATTGCCATGTAAGTGAGAAATAGAATACTATCCTCTTGTAATTTCACAATTATTCCCACCTATGACAAAGCTGAGATAAGTCTAAAGCATTAGGAACTTCCAACTTCCTGTGCTATTCTACAAGATGATTAAACAGCTCTTGCTTTCTTCCTTGTTTTGACATTTCTCAATCTCTTTCTCCAATCTCAGTATCTTTCTTAGCTTTTAACTCCTAGATTTACCCTAGAAGAAAGGAGCAGGTCATAATTGGGGCAGATAAAATGACATTTACATTTTTTTTGAATAAATTTTTATTGAATTTTTTATCTCAATACAATTTTTTTTCAATTTTTTTCCCTACCCAGATAGCCATTCTATAGAACAAATAATGTTTTTTTAAAGAATGAAAAAGAAATAACTGCTGATAGTATAATATATTTCAGATTGGCTAGGATGACAGGAAAAGATAATGCTGAATGTTGGAGGGGATGTGGGAAAACTGGGACACTGATACATTGTGGGTGGAATTGTGAATACATCCAGCCATTCTGGAGAGTGATTTGTAACTATGCTCAAAAAGTGATCAAACTGTGCATACCCTTTGATCCAGGAGTGTTACCACTGGGCTTATATGCCAAAGAAATCTTAAATAAGAGAAAGGGACCTGTATGTGCAAGAATGTTTGTGGCAGCCCTCTTTGTAGTGGCCAGAAACTGGAAACTGAGTGGATACCCATCAATTGGAGAATGGCTGAATAAATTGTGGTGTATGAATATTATGGAATATTATTGTTCTGTAAGAAATGACCAACAGGATGATGTCAGAAAGGCCTGGAGAGACCTATATGAACTGATGCTGAGTGAAATGAGCAGGACCAGGAGATCATTATATAGTTTAACTACAATACTATATGATGATCAATTCTGATGGATGTGGCTCTCTTCAACAATGAGATGAACCAAATCAGTTCCATTTGTTCAATAATGAATAGAACCAGCTATACCAACAAAAGAACTCTGGGAAATGAGTGTGACCCACTACATAGCATTTCCAAAACCTCTATTTTTGTATGCCTTCATTTTTTATCTCCTTCACAGGTTAAGTGTACATTATTTCAAAGTCCTATTCTTCTTGTACAGCAAAAGAACTGTATGGATATGTATACATATATTTTATTTAACATATACTTTAACATATTTAACATGTATTGGTCTACCTGACATCTGGGGGAGGTGGGGGGAAGAAGGGGAAAAATTGGAATAAAAGGTTTTGCAATTGTCAATGCTGAAAAATTATCCATGCATATATCTTGCAAATAAAAATCTATAATAAAAAAAGATAAAGAAAAAAGAGAATGAAAAAGAAGAAAAAACTCATAAAATTAAGTACTACAAAGAAAAAGTATGGGTATATGTGGGATACTCCACATCTCTGTAATTCCCACTTCTGCAAAGGATGGAGGTGGGGTGGGGTAGGGGGAATATCTCATATTTCTTCTTTCTTGCCATACTTGTTCTTTGTAATTTGTAATTTGTTTTTGGTTATTTTGTGGTTCTTTCTATTTACATTACTGTAGTCATTGTATATATTGTTTTCTTGGCTCTACTAGCTTCCCTCTGCGCAGATTTTGTCATGCTTCTCAGTATTCATCAGAGTGATCATTTCTTACAGCACAGTAATATGCCATTAAATATATGTGCCACAATTTGTTTAGCCATTTCCTCACTATACACACACACACACACACACACACACACACACACACACACACACACACACACTGATTCCAATTCTTTAAAAAGTGCTACTCCAAATATCTTTGTGCTTATGGGAATTTTCTTCTTATTAATGATCTCTTCAGGGTCTAAGTTTAGGACAGGAATCTCTGGGTGAAGTGCCTTTATCTGCATAAATCCAAATTGCTTTCCAAAGCAATTGATTGTATTTATTTATTTATTTACTTCTATAAGTAAATAAATAAAATGTATTTATTTATTTATTTATTTATTTATTTATTTATTTATTTATTTATTTATTTTGCCAACAATGCACTAGTGTGCCTATTTTCCCACAATTTCTCCCATAGTTATCTTTACTTATTGTCATCTTTGCTGATTTGTAGGTCATAAAGGACAATTTTACCTCTCTTATTATTAGTGATTTGGAGCATTCTTTAAAATGGTTAATTGTTTATAAACTTTCTTTTTGAGAACTATTTGACCACTTACTCAATAAGGAATGGTTCCCTCTTTAAATTTAAGAAGTATTGAGTGACTTGGTTGGGCAAGAGTTTCAACATAACTGCAATTGATAGGCTTCAAATAGAAGAAAGTGTAAAATACTCCAGGCAGAAAGGGATAGCGATGCTTTCAGCTGTATCTTAAACCTAACTGTCTGGCATACTCTGCCTTTCTGTAGCAGTCCAAACCTTGCACATCTGGCTTGAGGAACTGCCCCTGGTGCAGAGTCCAGCTGTGAGTAGTATTACCTGACAGCCTTATCTCTCAGAGGACCCAGTTATATATGAGTTTATGTGCTTTCATACCCTAATCCTGTTACATGAGCTAATATTTCAAATGTCTAGGTCAACTGGATGCTCTCCAGGAATCTTTTGCAGGCTCTATAACACATGTTCTCAGGTACCTTACCCTTTATAGATATCTAGAATTCCTACTTCTTTTATTTGCCAAATAAAACAAAATTTTAAAAAATCTTTTAAGTTAATGATAGGAACATTTTGAAATGGAGATAAATGATTGGCTTCTTAAGTTATTGGTGCAATGTGCATGAAATATTTTAGAATAACATTCTTTAGGGGGTTCCTTCCCATTAGATGAGTCTGACCTGCTGAGATGAGGGAAAATTATTTACGGAATGAGTACTGTAATATAATGTGGATATTTCATCAAATAGAGAATATGAAATGAGAGTCAGGAAGTTCTGTTTTGAATTTGGGAGTATGGAGACTTCAGGACTGCAAGCACATAGGAGACCACAGTGTGATATGGATGCTGAGAATATTAATGTAATCTTATGCTTCATTAAGAAAAGCAGTATATCTAAGAATAAAGAGCTGATAGTCTCTTTGTGTTTTACCCTGGCCATAGAATCATAGAATTACAGGATTTTAGTGTTGGAAGGGGCCTCAGTGGTCAGATAGTCCAGTCCAGATATGAAAAGAATCCTTACCATTGCATGAAAAGAATTCCCACTGTAGCTTAGCATATGATCATTCACTATTAACTTGAAAATTTCCTTGAGTAGGAATCTACTAAGTTCCAAGGTGCTCCATTCTATTTATGGATTATTCTAAGTGCTAAGAAGTATTCCCCTCCCGACAACATTAAATCTATATTTGCAATTTCAAAACTTTCACCCATTTTCCCTTATTCTCTCCTCTAGGGCCAAACAGCATAAATGTTATCTCTTTTCTGCACAAAGGCCTTTCAGTTACTTGAAGACAATTATTGCACATTTCTTTACTTTTTCCTTTTCCCAGTTCTGTCCTTAAATTAAGCATCTCTACTTCTTTCAATCGATCCATATACAGTATGCAGTCTCAAGACCCTTCATCCTCTTGATTGTCTCCTCTGGACACTCTTTAACTTTTTTATCTTTCCTAAGTTATTATGCCCAGACTGGATATCATTATCTAGATGTCAAATGACAAAGGCAGAACAGTAGGATCACTCTCTTTTTCCATTTTCCAAGATTGTATTAGTTTTTTTTTATTTTTTTAAGGTGCCATATTATATTACTGACTCTGGTTGTGAGTCTCTAACTCTCTCCTTCAATTCTTCCTTTTTTATTGAAAAATTGCAGTTCAACTTCTCCAATTTTGTATTTGTGAAGTGATTTTTAGTTATTTTCTTGAATCCAAATGTAATTTTTTACATTTTCCCTATTGTATTTCATTTTATTATATCAACCCACTAGTTCTAGTTTGTCAAACTCTATTAACCATTGCTCTCTTCCAAATTGTTGACAACAATATTAAATAGCCAAATACAATTTCATGAAGCCAATCCACTGAAGAATGCCTGACAAGTTGATATTAAACCATTACAATTAGTACTTTAGTAGAACCATTCAACCAGTTCAAAATCCACTTAATTATATGATTATCTAGCCTATATATTTCCCTCCTTTTCTCATATTATTTTGTTAGATGACATATTAATATATGAGTAAGCTATATTGAGAGTGTTACTCTGATTTACCAGTTTAATAACTTTGTTTAAAAAAAGAAATAAAATTCATCTGTCATAATTTGCTCTTGATGGAACTATGATGGTTTCTAGTGCTTTCTTTTCTAGATTTTCACATTGCTTTTTTTTTAAATATATTTTTATTTATCATTTGTTTTTACATTATCTACATTTTTTCATTCTGTTTGGAAAACAATTAAAAAAAACCTAATCAACTTAAGGAAAAAGGATGACACGTGACATGTTTTATACCTATAGTTTTCATCTTCTGCAATAAGGTACCTTCTCATATATATTCTTTGGGGACAAGCTTGGCCATTATAATTTTGTATTTACTTAAATTATTTTGTTGTTCTTTCCATTTACACTATTATAGTCATTGTCTATGTTGTTTTCCTAGTTTTGCTTTACTTTATTTTTAACTTCATATAAATCTTCTCATGTTTCTCTGCATTCAATCATCTTTAACTTTTTTTGTAGAAAAATAATATTCCATTACTTTAATGTACCATAAGCATAATAATGCTTAGTGATTTGCTAGCTGATAACCATTTACTTTGTTTTCAGTTTTTGTCTACCACAAAAGTACTGTTTTGAAATTTTTAATGCACGTAGGCTTTTTTTCCCCTCACTGACCTCCTTGGCATAGGAGACTAGCAGTGAGATTTCTGGGTCAGAGGACATGGACATTTTAATGATTTTGTTTGCATAATTCTAAATTGCTTTCCAGAATATTTGGACTAAAACAGAGCTCCAGTGGCACTACGTTAGTATGCCTGTGTTTCTACCCCTCCAACATTGACTATTCCAATCTTTGGCAATTTTTGTTTCTAATTTGCAACTCTTTATCACAGTTTCAGACAAAAACATGGGCCTTCATTGATAAGGGAGTTCCCTTATGTGGAGGATTTCTACATCAATGAAACCACAAGTCTAGGACCTCTTCTGATATCTCTCCAATCACTATCAGAGATATTTGATGTATAGATATTTTTCCTCATTTACAACTTCCATTCTTTAACCATCTTCTCCAGAAGTTTTTGAGAAATTGAAACCAAGCTCAATGATTTATAGTTTCTAGATGTTACTCTTGTCTTTCTCCCGCACCATCTTACAGGATCTTAAAAATATGTTGATAATGGTGCAGCAATTAAATCTAATAAGTGTTTTAGTAACTGAGATTGTAGTTCTTCTGATCTAGGTAACATGAATTCATCAAGGGCAACTAGATGTTCTCTTATCTTTCTTATTTCAACTCCTTGGCAAAAACAAAACAAAACAAAACAAAACAAAAAAAGAAACATAGACTCACTGTTGTCAGTTTTTGTCAGTCTGCTAGACCATAATTGTATTGTTGTGCTCTTTTCTGGGCACTATATGTTGATAAACTGAAGAGTGTCTAGGGGAGAGTAACAATGAGATAAAGAGTTTGAGATCATGTCATGTGATGTTTAGTTGAAGGAATGAGTTTAATCTAGAGAAGAGAAAACTTATAGAAGGGAGTTGGGTTGAGAAGGAACATGGTAGATGTCTTCAAATATTTGAAGGTGTGTATCTAAAAAAGTTTTGCATAAAGTCTGTTTAGAATCAAAGGGTAGAATTAGGAAGAATGAGTAGAAATTTCTAAGAGGCAAATCTAGGTTTGAGGTAAGGAATCTGATCTATTGCAGTATAACAATTTCAGCTACTCAAAAGTTGAATGTTGCCTTATATGATTGTTTCTTATTTGAGATCTTTATGTAAAAGCTGAACCACAACATGTCAGTCCCACAGTAGTGGGACTCTCTTTGGAATGACTTCTGAAGTTCTATATGAGGAAGAAAGGAAAGAAGTCCTAACAAAGTTCTGGGCATTGGGCTAAGCACTGAGGATGCAAATGTAAACAAAAAGAAAGATGGTACTCAGTTTACATTCTAATGAGGAAGACAAAACACAAGAGACTTGAAAGGTGAGGTTAAGGTATGTGGCATGGGGACATGATTTTAAAGTTTGGAAACCAGAAAGAGGACCAGGAGGGAATAACGGTCATTCTGAGGCTCTCCAGAAAATGGAGGTTCCAAGCAGGAAATCACTAATTGTTAGGATTCTTACAAGGTATTTATGCACTTAGTTCATACCTTTAAAGGAGTTCAAACCTTTAAAGGAGTTTACACCTTTTAAAGGAGTTAGATCATTGGTCCACATGTTAGATTCACACCTTTAAGAGAGCATACTTTTAAGGAGCTTCCACAAGCCCAGGGACTACCCATAAACCCATTCTTTGGGAGGATATAAAAAGCCAGGATTGAGTCAAGGGGAGAACTTCAAGGAAGCTGGAGGAGATTCCAAGAGCGAGGATTTCAGTGGGGAGATTCTCAAGTCCAGGGGTTCACAAATCTAAAGGAAAAGCCTGCTCATAGACTTCCAGGAGATTCAGAACTAGGATTAATTTCCAGGAGATTCACAACACAGAAGCCCACAATCACACTCTTGGAGGCAGAGTCTGATTCATTCCCATGTCTACCTTAGTGCTGGCTGGAGGCTTTGGATTCAGAGGGAGCTGGAGACTGAAGCTGGCTGGCGACATTCTGACAAGAGCTCATCGGGGAACCAATGAGAGAGATTAGGCCTCTATTACAGCTAACCAAGCCCCAGGAAAAGATTCAGAATTTTGAAGTACAAAATAGAGGATCTGGACTTTAACTCTGGGCTGCATTTTGGGAGTATTGAACTGGAACTAAAGCCAACGCTAGCTCCAGAAGCTCCCCAAGAAACCTGCTCCAAGAGAAAGATTACAATTTAGAGAAACAGAACATTACAATTAATAAGAATTATAACCCTAATATTCTGTGATTATAAAAAGTTATAGAGATGATCAAATGTATGTCATAGAAGAATAGGTGCAATCTTTCCAGAACCATATGCTAATTATCTATTGTACTACACCTCAGTGAAAACTTTGAGGACGTATTTGCCAGCTTACATTAAAATGTCCAGTTACCCTCGCTTGTTACCTATACTTGGTACATTTGTGAACAGACATTAAATAATTAGCATTACTACCAATTCCTTCCTTGGATTTTGTGTCTTCTGCATTCTAAGTGCCATTACTGCTCTTCTCCCTACTCTGTAGCTATTTTCTAACTTTTTTTTTAGTGGATATACATAGGCATTTTTCTATGCTATCTTTCTTTTCAGGTAAAGTCCTTTTGATTAATAGCCTAGAGAAATACAAGTGAAGTACACTCCTTGATTTTTCATTACTGTATTTTATTTTTTGTCTTTTAAGATAATTTTTATGAAAATTCATTGTAACAATCTTTATCATAAGTGAATGGACTTAACACAGTGAAAGGCACAGTGAAAGTGAAAGGTAGCTCAATAGATTTTTCTTTCCTTTCCTTCCTTCCCCCCTCCATTTTCCCTCTATTTTTCTTTCTTCCTTCCTTCCCTCCCTCCCTCCCTCCCTCCCTCCCTCCCTTCCTTCCTTCCTTCCTTCCTTCCTTCCTTCCTTCCTTCCTTCCTTCCTTCCTTCCTTCCTTCCTTCCTTCCTTCCTTCCTTCCTTCCTTCCTTCCTTCCTTCCTTCCTTCCTTCCTTCCTTCCTTCCTTCCTTCCTTCCTTCCTTCCTTTCTTCTTTCTTTCTTTCTTTCTTTCTTTCCTTCCTTCCCCCTCCCTCCCTCTTCCTTTCTTCCTTCCCTTTTTCTTTTAAATAGTATTTTATTTTTTCCAATTACATTTAAAGATACTTTTAACATTTATTTTTATATAAAATTTTGAATTCTAAAATTTCCCTTCTCTTTTCTGTCCGCTTCCAAATATGGTGAATAATTTGACACAAATTTTATATGTACAATTGTGTACAACATATTTCACATTAGTATGTTGTGAAAGAAGAAACAGAAGAAAAGGAAGAAATCATGAAAAAAAGTGAAAATCTGCAGACTATCAGTTCTTTATCTGAATATGGATGGGATTTTCCATCATGAGTCTTTTGAACTTCTCTTGGATCATTTTATTGATGAGAAGAATGATGATTTTGTCTTTTATTTCCTTGTAAATTGTTCCTTTTTTTTTCTCTGCTGCACACCTTATTTACTTTACTCCTTTTTTCCCCCTGTTCATCTTCCCCATTCCTAAGCAAACTATAGTTAAGAAAAAATATGTTTATGTATATATACATATACAGGTACATACACATACATACATTTCCTATGCTGTTGATTTTGCTTTAATTCTGCTCCTTAACTTGCTTTGCTGTTACTTAACCCCCCCCCCCATGGGTCTCTCCCTTGTTTTCTTCCCAAACCTTTTACTTCCCCATCTGTCCATCCCAAATTTCTAGATTCTGGAGTGTGCTATACCCTTCAGGGTATATATGTAGTGTTGCTTATTTCTGATGTGAGTAGATTCTCAGAATATATATATTATAATGCTTCTGTGCTTATTCTTCCTCTGTACCTCCTATGTATAATTACTATTTTTACCTTAATTCTGTTAGTCTTTCTTTTGAGCTACCCTATTATTGATACGAATCTTAAACATATAGTGTACATTTCCCATGTTAACAAAACAAAATAATAAAAAAAACAGACCATAAATCATTTGTTTATATTGAATTCCTAGAAATTGATTTTTGATATTGGTTCTTATATAGATTTTCTATTAAATTCAGGTTTGGTTTATAGGAAGTTCTGGAAATCTGCAAATTCATTGAATGTCCATTTTTTTTTTCTCATTCAATATAATGAATAATTTTGATGGATATGATATTTTTGGCTTTAGGCCCAATTCTTTTGATTTTAGGTAGATATGAGTCCAAGACCTGCAGTCTTTTATTGTAGCTGCTGATAAGTCCTATACAATTTTCATTATAGTCCAGCATATTTGAAATTTTTTTTCTTGTTTCTTACAAAATTTTCTCTTTGTTCTGGAGGTTTCAAAATTTGGCAATAACATTCCTGTGTGTTTTCCACAAAAGATCTCTTTGGGGTGGTGATTGGTGAAGTTTTTTGTATTTCTACCTTCCCCACTATCAATTCAAGATAATTTTCTTAGATTATTTCTTGCATTGTTGTGTCAAGGTTCTTTTTTGATCACAACATGCAGGCAGTCCAATTGCTCTTGTGTTTTCTCTTCTTGATTTGTTCTCCAGTCTGTTTTTTTTCTTATAACATTTCACATTCTGTTTTATTTTCTCATTCCTTATAATCTGTTTTGTTATTTCTTGGTCTCTCATAGTTTTACTGGTTTCCCTTTGCCCAATTTTAATTTTCAGAGAATTATTTTCATCTTTGAGACTGTATGTTCCTTTCTAGTTGGTTAACTTTTTTTCATAATCTTCTTGTTTTTCTTGATGGTTTTTATTTTTTTGGTTTTTTCCTCCCTGTCTTATACTTGATTTTAAAATTCTTTTTTGAATTGTTTTATAAATTCTCTCTGGTCAGGGAGCCATTTCACGTACTTTTTGAAATAGAAGCTATTTTTACTTCATTGTCCTCCTCTGAAGATGAACCCCAGTCTTCCCTGTTCCCATAATAATAATACGTTTCTATGACGGGGTTCTTCTTTGCTGGTTCACTTTTTAAAATAAGAATTGTTAGTGTAAGTACCTCTAATAATGGGGTGAGGGGATAGTGCCTCAATATTCCCTTCAGCTCTCCTCTCTGACCAGGAACCCCAAACCAAAAGCTCTCCCCTCCTGCAAGTGCCTACAGCCAGCTGCATCTCTGCCCCACTACTTCTGGACTCATCAGGTGCTAGTTCCTTCTAGCCCAGTACCTCATCTCAGCAGCACAGCTGGGCCTGGTGTTCCTAAATCAGCTGAACTTTCCACAGGCTTCCCTGGCCTCAGACCTGGCCTCTACAAATAGTCAGGGAGGTGAAAGTCTCTGTAGTTCTAGAGAGACTCCATCCACATCCAGGTATCCTGGAGGGATTCCCCCCTTGCTATTTCTGCTGAACTAGCCTGGAGGTGTTTGCACTTCACTCAGGTTAATCCTAACCTGGAGCTTTTCTTTAGACTCTGTTGGGTCTTTTCTGATAACCCCTATTCTGCCTCAAATCTTCTCGATTTTTCACCAATCTGTTTGCCCTAAAGCACACATTTGTTTTATTGGGGGAAATCTCTAAAATTTACCAACCTACTCCACCATTTTCCCAGAATCCTCCCTCTTCTGTTCTTTCCATTCACATAAGTCAAGTTCACATGCCCTTTTACCTGTACAATTGTAATAAACTCCTAATTGGTGTGCTAGTCTCCAATAGCTCCCCCTCTTTAATTCATCTTTTACTCATATGCCTCAGTGATTTTCCTAAATCTCAGATCTGATACTGTTACTCTCCTGTTCAAAAAACTGAAGGGGCTTCTCATTGTGTCTCAGATAAAATACAAATCCTTCTTTTTATCCTTTAAAAACTTTACAATCTGGTGGATGTAATGGAAAAGCACAAAGAAATGTAGCTGGATAGCTTTCTTTAGAAGTGTTTAGTGACATTGTTATCCACTGAATACACTCCAAGCTCTTTTCCCTGGAATTTGAGTTGTTCCTTTACCAGGTATCCTTTCCTACCAGGAATGCTTTTTTTGTTTGTTTTTTGGAGGGGGCAGGGAAAGTTGAGGAATCTATGCTCTGTGCCTGGCATTAAACATCAGAAAACATTAGAAACTCAAAGTCCCTTTTGGTGGGGACAGGTAGAGAAAATCTGCTTCTGCAGTGTAGATTTGCAGACTCTCTATAGTTCAGGGTGTGTCCTTTTTTTGCTTGCAGCTCACTGCTAAGAACCTAAGCCCTCCCTTGGAGTTTGGTTCATTAAAACTCCTTGTTAGTGCTCTTCCTTAGGCATTTATTGTTAATTTACTCAATTAAACTGTTTTTGCTTAATCTGGGAGATTAGAGACAGTTAACACAGAAAAGAAGGATTATGCTTGTTCTGATTGTCCCCAGGAGGCTCAGAACCAAGAGGAATCAATGGAAATTGCAAAGAGGTAGATTTAGCCTTAGCATAAAGAAAACAACTCCTAAAAAAATAGAATTACTTTAAAGTGGAATTGATTGCCTTTGGAGGTAGTGAGTTCCCCATCACTGGATATTTTCAAGTGGAGAATTAAGCAATCAATGCTTGTCATGTATGTTTCAGAGAAGGTTTCTGTTTGGATAAATCCCATCTCTGAACTCTATTGTCTTACTTTTCTTTGATTCCTGTGAGATAAAAACTAAATTTGAGGATATTGATTATTTTTTATTTTTTCTGTTTTCAACCAAGGTAGAATATAGGAAAAGATAATATTTTAGCTGTCAAAATTTCTAATCTTAGACTGAATTCAGGCAAATATGGAACAAGATTGAACAAATTCCACTTTTTCTTTATTATAGCCCTTCTCTTTTAGCTTAAAAGTAACTCTGATTTTATTTTTTTGAGGAGGGAGGGGTTAGCAGCACTTTTTGTTGGTGGAGATGACTGAGAGGCCTGATGGCCTGGAAATATTTTCGTATTAGCAATACAAATATACCGGCAAGCACATATGCACATTCTTGAATGCTATGACATTTGAGATTTACACATAATATTTTTTTTTCCAACTCAAATTTCAGGATGTTGTTATTCTCTATCATAGGTTCTCTTTCTTTTCCCCATTTTTCTTCAAACTCTCTTAACTTTTTAATAGTCTCTTCTAGAAGAGAGTTATGTGATGGGGGGCAGGTATCGTTCCCCTTTTAGGGTGTTATCTGGAGACTGTCTGGTGTTAGTTTCTTTGGGGTTGGATACCCGCTCTCTCTGTGTAGAAGGGGTCAATCGTTCTCTTCAGCTTCTTACTCATTGTTAAAAATCTGTTGGGGTTTGCCCTTGGGGTAAGAAGTTTATTTAATTACCAGCTTCCTCCCAGACAGGAGGTAGAAGGCAACAACCTTGCGCCTGAGCTAAGAGAGAGCTCTGGGAGAGAGTTCCCCTCTCCCCTCCCTGGAAAATGCCTCAGAGGTGATTAGCATGGCTGCGCTGTGAAGAGTGCCCAGTGAAGGACCCCTGCTGTGTGGCCTAGCGACTGCCCTGAGATTTAAGGCTGAACAGTGAAAGTGTCACAAACCCCAGCCAATGCCTCCTTTGGGACCGTGGATGTCAGCAGCTGAAGTGAAAAGCCCCTGCGCTCAAACTGGAAGTGTCTGCCTGGAAGCCACAGTCCCTACTACAAAGGTTTCGCTTCTCTGGGAGTTCCCCTTCTCTGGGAATTCTGCTGCTGCTAGAATTCCACTGCCTCAGGCTGAGCCCCACACTTTGTGGATTAGAGGCTGCCTAGGGCTGTGTCCCCGCTGTTCAGGCTCTCAACTACCCCAAGGAGAAGCCCGGGACAGCAGAAGGCGTCTGCACAGCCTTGCCGAGATCTATTAGGCCATTTCCGGATCTGGCTTTATATTTTAAAGTGGCTTGATTTCTCTTCTGAACTGCTGTTTTATAAGCAGAGAAGAGCTAACAGCCTGTGTCAGATTCTTCTATCTCAATGGCTTCTCTGATCCCAGAGGCCTCCCCAGCCCGATGGGCACAGTGTGCTAGCACCTCACCCGGTCTGTGTTGGTCTTCTTTTTTTCCTCCCCTTGGAACTGACCTTTTCTGTTGAAATTCCAGATTCTCTTCAGCTGGTAAATTGTGCTTCTAATCCTTGTGATTTTTATCAGTCCAGAGTTATTTTTGAGGCTGATTTAACTAATTGGTAATGAGGGAAGAAGGGAGCTTACAAATTCGCGTGTATCTTTTCTGCCATCTTGGCTCCGCCCCCCAATTTAGACATAATAATAATAGCTAACATTTATAGAATGCTGTAAGATTTGCACAGCCTTTTACATATATCATCTCATTTTATCTTCATAATCCTGAGAGTCAGGTGCTATTCTTATACAGATGAAGAAATTGAGGCTGAGAGAGGTTAAACAATTTGTCCAGCATCATTCCCAGCTAAGTGTCTGAAGCAGGACTGGAACTCGTGTCTTTTTATTTGCAAGTCCAGCACTTTGTTCATTGTGCCATCACTGACATTGGCAAACTATGAATATGGCAGCAGTATCTTCAGCAAACAATGATTTTGACATTTTGTGAAGGTGATCAATACTCAGAACAGATAGTATATGCTTTCAGCAAATCCTGAAGACAAAATGATATTTTATACTTTCATGCTGCATTTGAAAGAGGAAGGGAGGGAATTCTAAGTAGGGTGGATAAGGACAACAATAGAAGGACACGTGCGCTGCCATTTTAAACAGGATTGGACAAAAGTCATAGACAAATACACTTTTTGGAAAGGACTGTTGGTCATGCATTGATTTTGGGGTCATATTTGAAAATCTTTGGCTCTTTGGGATCTCAAACCTTTCCTTAGAAAAATGAGGTAGAATCTCAGTTTACTTTCATGGTTAAAAATCTTAAGCATTGTTTGAATCACTAACATAAGTTTACTCTCCTGGTGAATTGTTCCTTTTCCCTACTCTGCTTTGGGTACCAAATGGAACTGCTGTATGTAATATGCCTAATAGGAAATATAGATTTTTCTAATAAATCAATCAGTCAACAAATATTTATTGATGACTAAGTACCAGAGGACTATGTCATATAGTAGATCAAGTACCAGATGTACTTAGTCAGGAAGATTTGAATTCAAATCCAGCCTCAGATAATTGCTAGGTAGGTGACCCTGGCCAGGTCACTTTACCTGTTTCCCTTAGTTTTGTCAGTTATTAAAGTAGGACAGCTAGGTGTCATAGGACATAGAGTGCCAGGTCTGGAGTCAGGAAGATTCATCTTCTTGAGTTCAAATACAGCTTCAGACAATTACTACCTGTATGACCTTGGGTAAGTCACTTTACTCTGTTTGCCTCAGTTTCCTCATATAAGCTGGAGGAGGAAATGGCAAATCACTCTAGTAACTTTGCTTAAAAAAAAACCTAGTGGACAAAGTCCATGGGGTCATGTAGATGTGGATACTAATGAATGACTGAACAACAACAATTATCAGGTACCATTCTTAATGCTGGGGGAATAATACAGAAACAAGGTGGTCTTCAGCCTCAAGGCATTTGCATTCTAATGAGCATTCATGACATGTTAACAAATAAATAAAAACTGAATATGCATATAAGTAATTTATATGAATAGATACATAGTGATTTTAGTAAGGGAGTTACCCACTATGAAATGCCTTTTGAAGGAAATAGGTCTTAAAGGAAAAGATAGAGTCAGGAGAGTTTTTTGCAAAAGACAGAATGTTGTATGTAAGCAATAAGAAGTAGAGCAATCCAGGAGTCATAGACTATGTAAGAAGTCATGTATAATCAGCCTGGAAAGGTAACCTGGATCCTTATTGTGAGTGTTTTACATGGCAAACAGAGAAGATTATATATTATCCTAGAGGCAAAAGGGAAGCACTGAAACTTACTGAGCAAAGGAATTATGTTGTTAGAACTACATTTTAGGAATATCAATTCGGGTCATACATACACATATACATATATATTTATATATAGCCTATAAAATTAGCAAGTGTCTGTCTTCATTTATCAAGTCATTAGAAATTTTGTACTGGAACTCCAGAAAGAGATAAGGTCAGAGATATGGATTGAGGCCTCATTTGTAAAGAGGTAATACTTGAAGCTATAAGAATAGAAAAGAGCACAAGGAAATGATGATAATAATAACAATAATGATGATGATATTGATGATGATAACTATTGCTATTATTATAGCAATTTAAAGAGCTCCACATTACAAATATTATCTCATTTGGCCCTCACAACAACTCTGGGAGACAAGTGCTTTTATTGTCACCATTTTAAAATGAGCAAATTAAGGCAAATATAGTTTAAGTGACTTGCCCAAGGCCACACAGCTAATTAATGCTTGAAGTCAAATTTGAATTCTGCTCTTCTTGACTCTAGGGAGGAGAGTCAAAAGCTGAACCTTTGGGGAATCCCCTTCCCCGGGTTTAAGTGGGAAGAACAAGCATGTGGAATCAGTAAAAGGGACAAAAGAGTAGTCAGAGAAACAGTAGGAGTATTAGTCTAAGGGAGGTCTCTCTCTCTCTCTTTCTGTCTCTGTCACTGTCTCTCTATGTGTATCTGTCTCTGTGTATGTCCCTCTGTTTCTCTCTCTCTCCTATTGTCTCTCTCTGTTTCTCTCTCTGTCTCATTCTGCGTGTGTCTTTGTCTTTCTCTGTGTCTGTCTGTCTATCTCTCTGTCTCTGTCTCTGTTTCTCTGGTTCTGTCACACACACACACACACACACACACACACACACACACACACACACACACAATTATCTCTAGGAGTATTAGCCTAAGGGAGACAAGGATATCAAAAGGAAGGGATAATTCACAGGGACATTTTGTCTTGAGAAACCAAGAAGGTTGGAGGAAAAAAGACCTTTGGATGAGCTCATTGACAAGATGTACATCAAGTTATAAGGATCTGAGAAGCTGACAGGTGGTGCTGAAATATTCAGATTAATTGACTTCTAATCACGAAAAAATCATGAACTGAACTTTTTGTTTTGAGACAATCTATTTAGCACAGGGCCTATAACTTATAAAGACAGTCTTGCTTGAGCAATCACTGGAGGATCTAAGTCCAAATCCACTTAGAATCTGGAGGATCTAAGTCCAAATCCATTCTCAGACACTTACTAATTGTGACTTTGAGCAAATCTCTTAAATTCTTTTTGCTTTAGTTTTTTTTCAGCTGTAAAATAGAGACAATAACAGTATCTATTTTGCAGCACTGGTGAGGATCAAATGAGATATTTATAAAATACTTAAATTAGCAGAGTAAGTGCTACATAAATGCTTATTCTCTTTCCTCATCCATCTAAGAGAAAATTACAGCAAATCACAAAGGGCTGTTAGAATAGAACAGGACTCAGGCATCAGTCCTCTGGTGATCAGGTCAGTTTCCTTTTAAATCCTCCTCTCCTGAAGATGCTGTCCTTCTCCTTGTGGAATCTAGAATGATGAGTTTCATTTTGGGTATAGGGCAGATCTATCACAGTGCTGATGGCCTCCTTATGTAGCCAATGGATAGCTGTACTCTGGTAAGTTCAGATTGGTTTCCACAAGTAGAATGACAGTGCTCTGTTCTGATATGGCAGAGATGGACAGGAGCCCTTGCTGCTATTGGAAGCTTCTATTACTGCTGAATGTCTCCAGTGAGTTGCTTCTTGCTGCTATCATCCAGTCTTGGTGATACAGCCTCTGCAGGCAGAATACTGTTTTCTAAGCTACAATCTGCTTATTTTCAGCAATTTTGCTTTTTACTTCATGGACAGAAGGGTCTGTTAGCTATTTAGCTTGAGACAAAGACACACGCAGAATGATAGCAAGAACTATCTTTATCATCTCTATAATGAAGACTGTAGCCAGATACATAGAAAAGCCCATAGAAATCTTTAAATATGTGCTTTGAATTGCTTTTCTTTTTCTGTTTTTCAGGGAAACTTCATTTAGGCTTTTAGGGTGAGAAGTTCCTTTTAACTCTTACATTTTTGGGTCATTACACTGAGTTCCCTTCAAAACATTTACCAACAGCTAGCAAAACTTCATGGGGGCTAGAGAGCTCAAGAAAGGCTTCCTTCCAATCCCATTATGCCTCCTAATTCTAGTTACAAAATCAACTTGTGAGCATAAGTGGAAACTGACAGGTTCCTTGCTCTATACCCTTCTTTTGTTATACATTCCTGTTAGCAACAACATCAAAAACACTTATATCCCTATACCAAATACATAATTAACCAAAAGTTAGTTATAGTTGACTAAATGATGCTTTCCAAAGGCAGTCACTGTATCATTTCCCTGACTCACTTTTCTGATTCTGGTTTTTATCCCAACTCTAGCTAGAAGGCATCATGGAAGACACTGAGGAAGACCTGAGTCAGATCTTGTTTACTACTTGTATGGCCCTAAGCAAATCACTTTGCTTGCCTTAGTTTCCTTATCTGTTAAATGAACTAGAGAAGGAAGCAGCGAATCATTCTAGTATCTTGGTCAAGAAAATCACCAATGGGGTCACAAAGAATCAGATATGATTGAAATGACTGAATAGCATCTAACATACAACAACTAAATACTTGTTAATTTTATGTGAACTTCCCACATGGATGGATAGCAGAGTCAACTCATGTTTAAATTTTGGTGATGATGCATGGGCTCTGAATAGGTTGATCAGTTTCAATAATCCAAAGTGACTGATGAAATATGAATCCTTTAAGGTCATATGTTCAATCAGAAATCTAATTCAGGAAAATTGGCATTTTAAGTTACTTGAAAATAGTTGGTTTTTATGGTCAATTGGCTATTGCCAAGTTGCTGGTAATAAACCATAACTCTTATTGAAATAATATAAAGCATCACTTTTTAAGACTGCTCAGGACTGTATTTTAAGGCAAAGAAGAGATACAAAAATTTATACTTCATGCCAATTTGGACATAATTGTTATTAATAAATTAGCAAGAAAGCAATAGTAGAAAAGGATGAATTGTTGGAGTTCATTAACTTGAGGATAACTCTGTTTAATCCAATTATTTCAAAACTAGCATATTCATAAGAAACAGTGATATTTCAAGTTAAGAGAATGGAATATAGAGACAAAAATTACCAATGGGATTCCATATTGGTGTTTTGGACAGAAAAGAACTATCAGAGTTAAAGGGTCATTGACTTTGGTTCACCCAGACTCTCTGTGATCTTATTTTCTCTCCATCCAATAAGCATGAGACATATTTAGCCTGAAAACTTTGCTTAGAAAACAAATGAAAACTGGTGTAATGTTGAAATAATTATTATTTTCACAGGATAATTATTGTTCACTTACTGTATGTACCTCATACTAGATAGTATAAGGGATTCTGGAGGGATATGTGGTGTGTGTGTGTGTTTGTGTGTGTGTGTGTGTGTGTGTGTGTGTGTGTGTGTGTGTGTGTATTATATCAATCTATTTATATAGCTCTTCAATGTATAAGATTAAAGACCTAAAGAACTTGAACAGATGTCTGCTAAAAGGTAACAACTCAGAATTTTCATTAATTAAGCTCTTATTTTTAGTTCTATTTTGAATATTAGTCATAAGTTAAGATTTTTCTGACAGTTTTCAACACACACATATCCAAGACTAGCATGGAACCAAAAGGGCTCTATCCTAGGTTGCTGACATAAACAGGAATGTTTCTTTTCTTGAAGGAGCTCTCTTTTAAGATGATTGCAATTCTTTCTTCTTATAATATGCCTCTCTGGGATTCCCATCAATGTGACACCTCTTTCTCAGAACTATCCCTCAACACTCATGGGGTGAAGGTCAAACTGTCCCTCTCTTTGGTTGAGTGATCATGGTTGTTTGTCCCTAATTCACTTCACTGGACTTTTTGCTGCTAAGTTTGTTTTTCATTCCCCCATGTAAAAGTAATGATTTCATTAGTCATCCTCTTCCATCTTATCAGAGTATAGAAGCAACTACAGAATCTCAGTGTTGTAAGAGATTTAAGAGGCCAACAAGGCTAATCCATACTTAGCAATATATCTGAAAAATAGTTATCTAGCCTTTGTTTAAATTCCTCTACAATTCCTTCTTGAGACACTCCATTCCAATTTAGGAAAACTAATTTTTTTCTTTACTTCTTTATTACTTACATCCACTTCTTCCGGCTGTATGGTTAGATGCCAAAAAAAGCAAGGTATTAGCTTTATTCCACATGAGAGATAAGCTCCAGATTCTTGAAGATTCTGTCATCCTAGATTAGCTAGTTATAGTACTATGACCATAGACAAGTAATTTTCAATTCTTTGAGCTTTTATTTCTGATTCTGAAACACAAAACTATAGGTACATGAGTATAAAGTTCAAGTAAATAATGTATGTAAAGCACTTTTCAAGCTTTAAGAAATTTCTATATAAATGTATATTATCATTATCATCATCACCATCATCATTTTCATCACTGTCATAATTATTATTAGCCTAAATTCATCAATCCTCCAATCTGGTAATAGCTTTGGTCTCTGATCTTTTCACTGCATTCCTGCTGAGCACAAGCAATGTTCATAGAACAACACAGGAGTGTGATGGTAAATATTTAATAGTTAAGATGGGTGGTTATGGGGAGGAAGATTAATCAGCATTATTATTAATACTTTCTTAAATTTAGATAATCAAATAATAAATGAATTGCTAATTTGGAGGGAATTTTTGAAGTGTAAAAGTTCACACTGAAAAATGGCTTTCCTAAGCCAGTTAAAGCTGGCTCTAGCACATCTTCAATGTGAATTGGATTCAGAGAATTTGATTTTAGATTTGAGCTTGCCACTTATGTGTTTAATGAGGGATTTTGATCCCTATTATGTAAAGCTATGTAAGAGAGAATGCATGTGGGACACAGGAAGGAAAATGTCTCAAGATGAGTACACATATTTAACATTGATCAGGGAGTGGTGAATGTTCTAAAAGGCTCATAGTCTAGTTCTCCAACTAAAGAGAAATTAATTTGTACATTGTCTCTTCAGATCAACAAATGTGAATGTACCTTTGTCCAGGTTTCTCTTTGAGGAGATTCATACACTATTTGCATGTGTCACAGTTCCTTTTGGTAAAGCTGAAGAACCATTTCTAAGAATAAGGGCATAAAATAAAACCACTATTATATAGGAAAACATATAAATTGAAATACAGTTACCAAAGCATTTTTAAAAATCCATAGATTCCTCCAGGTAACGAAATCCTGGTCTAGAGCTTTAAAAATACAACATCACCCATAGGCAATATTATATAATCTCTCCCCCATCAGTGACTCATATTTCATCCATACCTTGAGCTCAAGCTCAAGGAAAATATCCAAATATAACGTGTCTCATTTCCCATTAAGATTTTTATTTGCATATCAGCTTTGTATTTCTCCAAAGGAAAATACAATAACATTATAGTTTGGATACATTTTCTTCAAGAAATAGATAATAAAATCCAGTATTAAGATTTTGATTCCATGAGACTAAAAAGCAAGATATATGCAATTTACACATATGCTGTGAGTTCTCTACAATCACCTTTTTGTAACTGTTTTGTAACTTTTTGCCTAACATTGTGAAGATAATAAGAACTAGAATATAGATAGTCCTTTAAAGTTTGCAAAGTACTTTCCTCATATCTAATCCTTAAAACAGTATGTTTGCTATCATTAACCTCATTTTAGAGATGAAGAAATGGAAGGTAAAAGAGTCAAACTTGCTAAGGTCATAAAACTAAGTATCTAAGACAAAAATTTGAACTCAGTTCTTCCCGACTCCAATTCCAGCACTCTATCTACTATACCAATTGGGCTGCCTTTGCCTGGGTAGCAGTATATGTCAAACTCCTAAATGGTCATAGTACAATGGCAACTAATTTTTTTTTTTGTTTTTAATTGTTCTTCTTCACATTTATTTTAAAGCATGGTCCTGTGCAATATTTTTAGTGTTGCCACATTTTTTTCAAAATCAATAACCTATATTTTACAAAATAGTATTTTTTTCATAAATTCTGTTTGGCAATGACCCAAAATCAAACAATAAAGTTGAGAGCCAAGGGCAATGAAGAGGTACATGGAGGCTGTGAGAGGGATGAAAGATATAATTGATGAAAAAGTATAGGAAGAATAGGCATAAAATAACAGAGGAAAGTAAGATTGGAAAAGAAGGTGGAATAGTTATGTGATGAAAGAAAGGATGACGGGAAGAAAAGATGGCCCACATGTTCTTTTTGATGCACATGAGATGCCAAGAGATTCCAGGAGAAGGAATGCCTCTTCTTCACCTCCATTCCATTATGTTGTATGGTTCCCATGTGGAGGATTTGTAGGTATATGGGCAAGAGTAACAAAAAATTAGCTAGCATGAAGAGAATGCAAAAGATCCCAATATCTTCTATATTCCTTAAAATCATAGGCTAATCAACATTTATATGTTTTAACCTTGTAAACTGTTTCAAATCCTTTTTGGAAGCAGGTGAGATATAAATTAATGATAACAGCAGCAATAACAATAGACATATTTGTGAAAATCAAGCAACAAAATAGTTATGACTAGAATAAAATAGACCAAGTTCAAACTAAGAAATGATTTGATTTGATAGTGAAAAAGTAAGCATGACCCTAATTCATTAATTTGCCAATAGTCTCTCTCTCTCTGTATATATATTAACACAATCTATTTTAATTTGTAAAGGATGGAGGAGTGAGAATATCTTAATGAGAATGAATGGGTAGATGGGGTTAGTGTAACTTATTGGGGAAGCTATGGTAAAGCATATGGCATGATCCATGTCAAGTTAAAAGGGCCAGAAAGTGAGGGTTATTGCCAGGGGATGGTGAAGAGTAGCACAAACAGCAAATGCATAGAACAGGCAGGTACTCTGTCATATCTATGGAATTCAGACTTAAAAATATAGCTGAAATAGGGGAGATCCCAACTTCAGGACTGTTGCCCCTATATCTGAAAGGAAGTATGGGAGGGAAAAAGGCAGTGATAATCGTAAAAACCTCCACTATCTGTGGGCTCTCTGTGAAGCTCCATAGCATATTCAATAATTATTAGTTATTTTGCCAGTTTGGTGACTCCTGGGGGGTGCTGGAGAAGGGGGAGAGCACCTGCTGATAAAGTTTAATGTCAAGTGTAGACTGATTTGCTTTACCTCCAGGGCCTTTTTTCTCCACTTGGAGATGGTGGCTGTTTTTCTGTCAGACACATGCTTCCCTTAATGACTGTGTAGTTTATTACCCAGTAGGTCATATCCTGTATATTTTAAGAACAAACACCTCAGAGACGGTGACTTGGTGGAAGGAGATGACATGTGTCACTGCTGTTATTTTCACTACAGCCTAGTGGAAAAACTAATTACCTTTTCATCTGGGCAAATTCAGAGGTCAGTTTACCACTACTATATCACTACATGACAGGGAACACGGGTAATTAGGTAGGATGTGTAACCTGGATATTCCATGGATCTCATTACATCTTATTTAGAAAGGCTATAATTTGATTGGTGGAAAATTAAGGCATCTTCTCATGGGTCATTTTATCTTTCTGCAATAATAATTCTTGGCTTGATTAAAAATTGATCCAGTGTCTTAAAGTGAATTTATTATTGCTGCAATCTATCACCCCCAGACAGATAATCTGGTTCCCATCTTTATCTGATTTGAAAAATCTGTCACTTATTATGTGTTGTTTTTTTCAATCATTTAAATTGATGGTGTTCTAGGCAGGCGTTTACTATTGCAAGTTTCTTGAAGAAAGCTTGTAGTAAGAGGACTAAGATTGTCCTCTTTATGGAAAAGAATCAGATAATGTGTTGATTTTAATAAATCAATTTCGAATGGGGCTATAGAAACATTTTCCCTATTAAAATAAGCAAATACCATTTTTGGGAATAAGGACAATGAAAATGGAATGGGAGGGAAGTTCCTATTGTTGGGATGAGGTCCTATTGCTGAATTAAAGGGTCACTAGCAACAAAATCTGACCCTGAACTCAAAGGAGGAACCAAAAAATGAAAGTAAGAAATAAAGGGAAAACATTATGAGCTAATGTGGCTTAGTAGATAAACATAATACATTTAGCAGTGCATACATATTTTTTCTTATGAACAAAATGTCTTTCTAGAAATACAAATTTAGAAGACAATATCAAACATGCTTAGATTTCATCAGAGGAAGGTCTCATCAACCTCTCTCTCTACCTTAGTCTTTTGATTTTAAGGAATAGAAAGAAGAAAGAATTGAAATTAAGTTCGACATAATTGTTACAGTTGGTCAAACAAATAGCAAATAAGTGGTAGACCTGGAATCAAGAAGACTTCTCTTTATGAATTCAGATTTGGTCTCAGATACTTACTAGCTGTGTTTAGTTATTCAACTCTGGGTCTTGTTACAGGACAAATTATTTAATTCTGTTTGCTTCAGCTTCTTCTTCTGTAAAATGAGCTGAAGAAGGAATTGGCAAACTATTTCAGTGTCTTTGCCAAGAAAATCCCAAATGGGGTCAAGATTTGGACATGATTAAAAAATAACAACAATCTGTAAGATATTGTCAAGCTTACAAAGAAATATAGATGCATTCTCAGACTTAGAAGAGTCTTTGGGAAGACAATGCATGCAAAGTTAAATAACAATAGGTGAAGTGAAAATTAGTTAAAAACATTAGTACAAGAAGTCTATTCCCAGAATGTACTTCTTTCTCACATTTCATTCTTAATATTTTTGTAAAGGCTCAGTTAAGGGCCACCTCCTACAAAAAACTTTTCTTGATTGGCTCCAGGGGTTCTCAAACTATGGCCCGCGGGCCACATGTGGCCAGTTGAGGACATTTATGCGGCCTACCGGGTTATGGCAAATGGGCTGAGGGGCGGAGACAGAGTGTGAGGTTTTGTTTTTACTATAGTCCAGCCCTCCAAAAGTCTGAGGGATAATTAACTGGCCCCCTATTTAAAAAGTTTGGGGACCACTGGAGCCTCAGATCTTAGTGATCACTCCTTTCTCAAATAACCTTCTATTAGCTATGTATATGACTATATTTACCATATAAAAATAGCCAGCATGTATAAGATGCTTTAAGGTTTTCAAAATGATTTTGCCAATTAGGAAGTATCTATTCAGTGTCTATTATGTTCTAGGTACTGTGTTAAGCATTAGGGGTCCAAAGAAAGGTAAAAGATAGTCCCTTCTTTTAAGA
Source organism: Sminthopsis crassicaudata (assembly GCF_048593235.1). Lineage (NCBI taxonomy): Eukaryota > Metazoa > Chordata > Mammalia > Dasyuromorphia > Dasyuridae > Sminthopsis > Sminthopsis crassicaudata. The sequence continues at coordinate 116,872,687 of NC_133618.1, forward strand.
ATTTCACAGTCTAGTGGGGGAGATGAAATGAAAACAGCTTTGTATAAGCTGTTATTAAATGCTTGCTGAAAAATTGGTAAAATTGAATCGAATTATTATTATCAAATAAATAGTAAAGAGAATAATCACAATCATAGCAGAGAAAGATTCTAGATCAGGGAGTCTAAAATTGGGGAAATCAATCAATGTAGTTTTGAAAATGGGTAGAATTTGGATAGATAAAGAAATCAAGGGGGGAACATAGCATGTATGAATAAAAACTCTAAGGTTGAGAAGAGAAAACTTGGAACAGAAGATTAATGATAAGTTGAAACTAGGATGGAAGTGTATGTTGGGACCAGACTGTAGAGGTCTTTGAAAAGCAGTCTGAGGTGTCTGGACTTTGTTCTTCAAGCAACAGGAGGTCATTGGAGATCTGTGAGCAGGAAAGTAATGTGATGAAATTGACATTTTAAGATTTGTTTAGTGGTATGTAATGGAGGGGATTCTGGGAAGCAGAGACCAGTTATCAGGTTACTACAGAAAACTAAGTAACCAAAGTTATAGTAAACTGAGTTACTACTGCTAACTTCATCTCTCTGGACTTCTATAAAATGAGGGGCTTAAATTAGATGATTTTTATGGTTTCTTCTGCATCTAACCTGATGTGATTACAGAATGAGCTGGATAGTGGAAATGGAAAGGAAAAGATATGGTCCAGAAAATATTCAGATGGCCATATGCCCTTGCTAGACTAGAAACTTCATGAAAGCAGGGACTGTATCTTAGCTAAACTTTGCATGTCTACAATGCTCTGAACAGAGAAAATACTTAAATACTTATTATCATCCCTTAAATATTTTAATCCTAATCAGATATATAGAGCTGTCCCTGAATCTTAAAGTTTTCATTATTTCATTCTGTGATTTCAGAAACTGGAGATTTCAAACTTTTGCTTCTATTCCCCTCCTAATCCAAAATCTACACTGCAAATTATAGAACTTCTGTAGTAAATTCCAGATTCTTGCCTAGGATCTTCTGAAAATAGAACTACCTCGAGTTATGAGAAATTATTTGAAGGATTGGACAGCGCATTTTTCTTTGTACACTACTCAGTTGTTTCTTATTGCTGCATTAATTAGCCTGGGTTTAAAATTCTTTTCTCCCATATATTGGGGTTAATATTTTCATGACCTTATAGGAATGTTCAAGATTGATAGTCTGAGGTATCTAATAGCTTGTGAGCACTTCAGGGGGTACTTTATAAATATCATGAGACATTTTGCTCAGAGCTAAGCTGACCTCACCAAGCAAATCTAGGACTCCTGGGGTGAGTGGCTGATATATTATTGCCTCTACTGCCCATGAATTTTGGTGTTTTTCTGTTCTTTCCATGTTTATTTTGCCCCAGGTGAAAACTCTTTAATAATACACAAATGTTGATTGCCACCTGCTTTCAGATCACATTAATTAATGCTTTCATTATATGTCCTCATAATTCTATAGCTCTTCATATTTTTCAAAGACCTTTTACCTCTATTTCATTAATTTCCATAGGAGTTTTGTGAAGTAAAGGTAAAATGGATATTATTACCATGCTTATTTTGTGTGATGTTTAGAAACCTATGAATTCATTAATATAAGAAATGCTTAGTATGAAGATTCACTCTCTTCCCCTATGCAACTAACATAGATTGGCAATTACCCAGAAATGTGTAGTCTTTGAGAGTTATGTAAGGCCCCATGAAGTTAAATTATTTGCCCAGCATCCCCTGGTCTCATAGGACAAAATCAGGACTTACAAGTCTTCCTGATGTTAAGACTAGCTCTCTATTCACTATACCATTTTGTCTTTCTTCTCCTTTTTATAGTTGGAGGAAATGAGGCAGAGTTATTTACTTAACATCATATAGCAAGTGGGTGACAAAACTGAGATTTAATCCAGTTCTAAATCAGACTTTTTTCTGTTATAGTATACCATCTCTTTGTATGATTATTATTTGTGACTTTATAGAAGTTCATGATTCTAAAGATGATTGTTTAGTGAGAGTAGAGAAGAGAGATAAATTTATTCCCTGGGCTTTAGGGTTTCTTTTAAAAATAAATTTTATTATGTTTGTTTTTGTGATATAGTTATTTCTAGAAATATTATCTACTTGTCTCTCTGAAATGAACCCTCCTTCGATAACAAAGAAAAATAGTTAAGGAAAAACATGTGCTTCAGTGACTACAACTGATAATATCAGTTGGCCCTAGTGGTCCCCCACCTCTTGAGAGGATAAAGGTTTGTTTCATTATCTATTTTCCCTGATCATTATTGTTTTTTCACTTCTTCAGAAATAGACTTCCTTTTAATCATTTTTCACTTACATCCAACACTGAATTTTCAATAATAAAATTAACAGCAATGACAATTGTGAAAATGCTTTGTCAAGGCACTCATTCAGATGACACCCTTCTTATTGTCCACTGCATCAGCTGAATTCATTAAAAGTCAAACCAAACTCTATATGACCCAATCCCCTCATGTCCTCTAATCACTCACCCAAGAAAACAAACTAAATGACTTCATCCTAAGAGCCTTCTGAAAGCTGAGACATGCTTCTACCTGGACCCCATTGTTATACACCACAGCAGCCACTATTACAAATGGTCATATTCCTAAAGCAACCCTGGAGAAAGAATGAAAGGAAAATTGTGCAGCCAATTTAATGAGGTTTGTGTGCAAGAGGGACGGTTAACAATTTGTCTTTAACAATCTTGTTATATGGCAAGAGGCTCTTAGGGGGGAAAGAAAGAAAGAAAGAGATGGAGTCAATGTTCTATTTTCTAACAATCCTCAAGAGGAAGGAGATAAGGACCAAGAGAATTCACTGAGAGATTTTTTTCAGGGCTGGTGACAAATGCAGGCTCAGTGCTCACAGGACGAGTAAGCAATATGAACAGAGAAGGGTGATAAATCTGGATTTAACAAAGGTTTCACCTCACAGGTAATAGAGTTAGAGGGTGAAAGGTTGCATCTTGTTCAACCTTCTCGAGCATCATTTTCTCTAATGCTGTATAGTAATTTTGCTGCATTTCTGGAAGCTGGCTGGATGAAAAGAACTCGTCAATTGTGGCTTTAGCGCTTTGTTGCCGGGGTAGGCCATCAGATAGAAGTATATATACCCAGGCAGCCAGTAAAGTGGAAGCCAGGCAGTAGGAAAAAATAGCATTTTTATTTTTAATTGCAGCACTTCCTGCCTCTGGACATGTGGATGTTTGTACTCTCAGTGGTCAAGTGCCCATTTGGAAGGATGTTTAATTGGCTTTTCCAGAAAGAGGCCACTTGGGAGGAAACAGAGTCTTGAGCTTGGAGTTAGAAGACAACTGGTCTAGGTACTTCCTTGGTGCTTTAATTCCCACTTTCTTTTGACATTGCTCAACCAGAGGAAAGCCATATATTTCACGAGAAATGAAATGAACTCAAAATAGACTGATCAGTTTCTGGACCCCATTTATTCATTTAATTGAGTGGAAGACATCAAGAAAAAATCTATCAGATATAGCCTTTGTCCTTACAATCTGGTTGGGGGATCAAGGAATATGTTAAAGATTTAATTATATTTCATGTGTGCAAAACAGCACACACCCCAGCAAATCTTGTTTCTAGTGAACCATTGACCCTTTAAAAAATCCATTGGCCACTAGGATGCTGAGGTTTGTTAAAAGAGACCAGCTTCCTAAAACAATATATAAGTTGTCATGGATGGGTGGGTATTACTTTGTCTTTTTTTATTTACTATATCTATCTTGTTTCTACCCAGATCTTCTGTTTTTAAAATAATATTTTATTTTTCCCTAATTGCATGCTAAAACAATTTTTAAAATTAAAAAAATTTTGAATTCCATCTCTATTATTTTTCTTCCTTTTCAATCCCTTCTCCCTGAGATAGTAAGCAATCAGATATAAATTATACATGTTCAATCATGTTAAATATTTCCATATTAATAATTTTATATGTGATGATTTGAGCAGCAAAAACAACAAAAAAATTGAGACAAAGAAAGGAAGAAAAAGAGTGAATCGTAGTATGCCTCATTCTGTATTCAGATAATATCATTTCTTTTTCTAGAGGCAGGGGATATGCTTTATCGTGAGTCCTTTGGGATTCTTAGATCATTGTATTGCTAAGAATTGCCAAGTCATTCACGGTTATTCATCCTACAATGTTACTCTTACTGTAAACAATGTTCTCCTGGTTCTGTTCATTTCACTTTGTATCAATTCTGTAAATATCCAGTTTTTTTTTAAATCATCCTGCTTGTCATTTCTTAGATTCTATCACAACCATATACCACAACTAATTTTTTTAGCTCTTTCCCAAATGATGGGCATCCCCTCAATTTCCACAAAAAGAGCTACCATAAATATTTTTGTACTAATAGATCCTTTACCCCCTTTCTGGAGACATCTTTAGGATACAGACTTAGTAGTAATCTTTCTGGATCAAAGTATATGTACAGTTTGGTTGCCTTCAGGGCATATTTCCAAATTGCTCTCCAGAATAATTGGATCAATTCACAACTCCACTAACAGTACATTAATATCCCAGTTTTTTCACATCCTCTCTAATATTTATCATTTTGTTTTTTGGGGGGTCATATTAACCAATCTGATAATGTAAGGTGATGTGATTTTAATTTACATTTCTCTAATCAGTAGTGATTTAGAGATTTTAAAATATGAACAAACGTAGCTTTGATTTCTTTGTCTGAAATCTGCCAGGACTGCTATTTGGTAAATATTATTCTACTCCTTGGCTTTGTTGATTCTAAGCTCAAACCATCTACTTAGTTCTCAATTCCAGATCAACATCCTGCTATGATCTTGTTCATCCTGGTGACCTAGTACTTCACTTCCCATCTTCCCATCTGAGATAGATGGATGTCAGATATATAACTTTTGGTTGTGGGCTTCTACAATTCTGATGTTGTTTTGTACATTCTTCTGTGAATGGTGAACTTATCCTTGGCCTAGTCAGCTTGCTGTGACTGTCTCTTGCTGGACCCAGTCTTAAAATGATTCAGTATTATATTAGTAGACTCTCTAAGTTCCAGGGACTCATCCTTGTTATTAAAACAATTTCAAAGATATCATAAGGTGATACATGCTAATGGATGAACAATTCTCAAAAGTAGAATTTAACATCTTAACAGGCATGTGAAAAATTATTCTAAATCACTCAAAATAGAAGAAATACAATTCAAAAGGACTCAATGTTTTCACTTATTATACAGAAAATTGACAAAGATCAAAAAAAGATATGAACAGCGAATGCTTGAGAGTCTCTTAGAAAGATGACATACTAATACATCACTAATGGAGCTCTGAACTAGTCCCATCATACTAGAAATCAATTTGGAATTATGCTAGGAAACTGATTAAAATAACCATGATCTTTGACCTAAATATTCCACATTTAGGAAATATCTCAAGGAGGTCAAAGTTAGTAATAGATGTTTCATATATACCAAAATATTCATAGCATTATTCATTGTAGTAACAAAGAACTGGGGGAAAACAAGTTGTAGTATATGAATGCACTGTACCTTAAAAATGATGACTATGAATAATTCAGAGAAGCATAGGAAGATTTATATGAACTAATGCAGAAGAAAAAATTGAAATGGAATGTCTGTAATTATAATAACCATGCTTGGTTCCAGTCTAGAGATAAGAATAAAAGCACTTTCCTTCCTTTTTTATAGAGGGAGATGACTACGAGCACATCTGTGCTGGTAGATATTTTATAATGGCTCTCTCCAAACCTCAAATCCATATGCAGCAATCTTAAAAATTTTTTTATTGACATCTTATGTTTCTTACATTATCATAGTTATCCTTAGCATTCTTCTTCCTGCTTCTCCTGAGAACCCTCTGATAAACAAATAATTCTTTGTAAATTAAAAAAAAATCAGCACCATTGATTGATATATTGAAAAAGTAAGAAAATATGGGTAATGCTTGTGAACCACCTCCATGAAAGGATGATGGGTTGGGGTGTCATCTGGTATCTCCTCATTTGAGTTATGCTTGATCTTTGTGCTTTTTAAATTTTACTTTTGATTTTTTTGTGTCAATTTTCAGGGTTTTAGGTGAAACTTCAGAATTGTTTTCATTTGCATTTCTCTTATTATTAATAATTTTGGATCATTCCTTCATGTGTTATGAATACTTCGCAATTCTTTTTTTGAGAACTATTTGTTAATATGATTTGACCACTTATCTATTAGAGTGGTGATTAATCTTACATGCTTATATCCATTTAAATTTACTCATTTTGTACCTTGGATATCAAAACTTTATCAGAGAAATTTGATACAAAGATCTATTCTCATGAAACTATTTCCTTTCTTATACTAGGTAACATTAATTTAGTCTATACGACACATTTTAAAATTTTCATTGTTAACATTTTCTTTATCACTTTCTTAAATCTAAAAATTAACAAAATAATACATTCAGCCCTTATTTATAGCAGTTGCCAACTTCCAGGATATAAATGTTCACATTGAAAATTCGACAACTCTCTAATTAGCATGATTTAGCTTTAAGTCCATGAGCATGGATGAGAAGTATTGAATATGTTTTTAGATTTGGTTGTATTCATTAGTTTTACCAAAAGACTTTTGCCTCCTTTTTATTTTTATCCTTTGTTATAAAGGTTTGTTTTCTGGGATGAAAGGGAGGGATGTATTAAAAAATGAAGGTGATGCAAAAACTCCCCAAAATTGTCAAAAAAAAAAAAAAAAGAAAAAGAAAAAGAAAAAAAGAGGATAGTAAAACTATTTTTAAAAAGAAAATTCTTTTCTGGTGAGTGGAGTGTTGTGATTAATGGACTCTTCTGGTTAATTGGAAGTGATTCTCTCTCTCTCTCTCTCTCTCTCTCTCTCTCTCTCTCTCTATATATATATATATATGTATACACACACACACACACACACACACACACACAAACACATACATATATCCCTTGAATCATTAATTGTTGAAGAATGAGAGTACAATAAAACACATAACACAAACACTATCCTGAATCTAATCTAATCTTTCTCTCATAATTCTTTTTTTTTTTTCCTTTTTGGTACCTCAGGGTTATAACCATGAACAGCAATTATGATTGCTTAGATATGTGGAAATATCAGAAAATAGAGAGTTCTAATTTATAGAATGTTGGATAAACCAGTTTTTACTATAGCTAAGAAACTGACCTGATAGCTTAAAAGTGGTTATGGGGACCCAGGGACCCTTTATCTGGGCTGCTCATTGGACTGAGTGCAAGACCTTTAGGATTTAGATTCTCTCTTCTCCTTCCTTAGGATTGTGTAAAAAAAAGACAAGGGTTTTTCTCTGCCTGATTAAGCTACAGATTACACCTGCCTTTGGAGGGTTGATGGTCTAATAGCACAGAACCTCTTTGACATACTACAACCCATCATGATCAAAGAAATACTCTGGGGGCAAAATCTCCTTAGAAATTCTCAGAGCACAGACATTGCTAATGCAGTCTCTTATGTTAGAAAGAAGAGAGCATTCAACCGGTCCTATTTACTTTCCAGAGCCCTCTCAAACTGCATTTATTTTATTTTTGATAAAGAAGAAGAGATATTTAGTCTTTCAGAAAGAGGGAACAAAATTTTAACATCCTATTTAGGTTCTAGAGATATTTATTAGTTAGGGGATCATTTTATAGGTAGTTAAAAACTACTGAGAGGAAGGGCTGAAGTTACATAGTAGGAAGGAATATTATCCTGTGGTGGATCTCTACAAATGGAATAGTTTCATAACAAGAAATCAAGTCCTGTCTTCAACAGAGGAGTACATTGGAGAAATCAGGTACCAGACAGGTTTAGCATAAGTGGTTGTGGCATTGGAAGATACCAGTGCAAGATAATATGAATTGGATAAATGAATTAGATAAAGTTAGGAGTAAAGTTTGGGGGAGAGTATTGATTTCAATTAAGCAATCAACTAATAGACATTTATTAAGTGCCTGGAATCTAGTAGACTAAGAGATAGGGATACAAAAAGAGGCAAAAAGACAGTTCCTGTTCACAAGATGCTCACAATCTAATGATCTAATCTTAAAGTTTCTCTTCCATGTTTCACTTGGGTTACAATAGCACATCTTCTGGGCAGATACAATAGCATCTGGCCTACCCATAATGTCTTACAAGGGAAATTCTGGGATCATGTATTATGATAGGAAGATGGAATATTGTCTAGACTTAAAGGCAGAAAAACATGGACTTAGATAGATTGATTTCCTCAGATTTGGAAGCAGGTATTTAATCAAGCTTTCTGTTAGAGTCCCACTGTGGCAAAGTATAGCAATTTTGAAAAGGATGGTAGAATGATACCACTTTTTTTAGGACAGCAAAAATAGCTGATGCTCATATGATAATTAATTTAGAGTTGAAAGGGACCTCAGAACTCCCTTAATTTAACTTCCTAATTTCATAAAGAAAATGAGATCCCAAAAGATAGAATTAAGTTTCCCTAAATTGCACAATGTTGAAGCCAGGATTTGAAATTTAGAAAATTTCTCATTGAAGCATTACAAACTGGATACAACTTTCCTTTCCAAAATTCACAGTTCTTCCATGTCTCCTCTGTATTTGCCTTTTGAGCTTGATTTTTGCTTTCTAATTTCTTGTTTGTCCTTGATCAGGCTCTTTGAGCCCTGCTGTGAATAACTTTTCCACATATCTTTCACTCTCATTTTACATAGCCCTTGATTGAATTAGCTTGAATCTCTCTCCACCCTTAACTCCCTTTCACGACAGAGCTTCCTGAATGGTTCTCCTTTTTGGAAAGATTTTACTTTCATCTAACAATAGAACGTACTGGGTCATCATAGCCCTATCATTTCTTTTTTTTTTAATTAATTTTTATAATTATAACATTTTCTTTGACAGTACATATGCATAGGTAATTTTTTTTTTTTTTACAACATTATCCCTTGTTCCCTTGTACTCCCTTCTGTTCCGAGTTTTTCCCTCCACCCCCTTCCCTAGATGGCAGGCATTTCCATACATATTAAATATCTTATAGTATATCCTAGGTACAATATATATGTGCAGAACCGAATTTTTGTTGTTGTTGTTGCAAAGGAAGGATTGTATTTGCAAGGTAAAAATAATCTGGGAAGAGAAACAAATAAAAAACAAACAAACAAACAAAAAAAAACAATGTTCAGAGTTTACACTCATTTTCCAGTGTTCCTTTTCTGGATGTAGCTGATTCTGTCCATCATTGATCAATTGGAATTGGATTAGCTCTTCTCTATGTTGAAGATATCCACTTCCATCAGAATATATCCTCATACAGTATCATTGTTGAAGTGTATAATGATCCCCTACTTCTGCTCGTTTCACTCAGCATCAGTTGATGTAAGTGTCTCCAAGCCTCTCTGTATTCCTCCTGTTGGTCATTTCTTACAGAACAATAATATTCCATAACATTCATATACCATAATTTACCCAACCATTCTCCAATTGATGGACATCCATTCATTTTCCAGTTTCTAGCCACTATGAAAAGATAGCCCTATCATTTCAATAATTTTTGATCATCTTTGTGTTCAATCTTCTGTTCTTCTACTTGGACATACTATACATAACTAATGTCATCCTATGAAGATATTGGGGAATATTTTAATTATTGTCATCACGTGGATTATCTATATTAATGGAATCTTGAAAATTAAAAATTTAATTCAGAAAATTAAAAAATTAAATATTCTTATTAAACTACATAGTCAAATTTTCCACTGAATTCAGAAAACTGACCAATAAAAGTTTCTCTTTCAAGTGACCATCAGAAATAAACACTGAATTCTTAAGAGTATCTTAGGTTCCCAAAATGTTAGTACTATATAGTGAAAACAGTTTGTGGCCCAGATAGTCCATGGTTTATTAATTTCACATATAATCCATTTCCAGTTTCCATTCAATCTCTTCTTTTCTCCCATACACAAATGGAAAGAGGAAACAAAAATGGAACTGTTTCTTAATCTATTGTTTATATACAATGGAGCTCTGAATATTTCAAAGAAGTTATAAAAGTACAATATTTTCTGAGTCTCCCCATCTTCATCTTACTCATCTTCTCTACAGCGTTTGGTATTACCAACTAGTCTTTTCTATTAGACTCTTTTTTCTCTGGACTCCTGAGATATTGCTCTCTCTTGGTTCTCTGACTATTTCTTATTAGTCTCCTTTGCTTGATATTATTTTTCTTTTGCCTACTAAGTAAGGACATTACTCAAGTCACTATCTTGGACCTTCTGCTTACACTCAACACATTCTCCTTTGTTGATCTCATCAGTTTTCATTTATCTGCTGATGCCTTTCAAATCTATATATTTAACACTAATGATCTCTCTCCTGAATTTCAATCCCATATTCTCAGTTACCTACTGGATATTTCCACTGGGGTATGTTAATGGACTACAAAGATGGACATTGCCAAAACAGCTTATTATATTTCCTTCCTTTAAACTTTTTTTTTCTATTAATGGCACCAGCATCCTTCCAATTATCTAGATTGATATACTTGAAAGCCATTCACAACTCTTTTACATACCACCCTTTTCTCCCAACCTCACCCTCCACATAATCCAATCAGTTACCAAGTGATCTCATTTCTATGAATATCTTTTCCATCTGTTCTCTGACATGGCTACCACCATAGTCTAGGTCCCCATTACCTCTCATTTGAAGTATTACAATAATCTCCTAATTGATCTCTAGTTTCTTCCCATCCAATCCCTTCTCCACACAGTGGCCTAATTGTGGCCTTGTGCAAATTGTGGACATATTCCAAAAACATAGCTATAAATGTTGATATTTCAATATCTTTATCATAGTATAGTAATCATAATCAATAATCTTTAATAGCTCTCTGTTGCTTGTAGAATAAAATAGAAAATTATAAGCCTGGAATTTAAAGTCTCATTCATATCATCTTATTTCTTCTTGCCTTTCCAGTTTTGTTTTCTATTATTTCCCCTTTACATAATCTCCATTTGTTAAACTGGTATATATTCAGTAAACCCTAAATCTATCAGCCTCATTTTTTATCTGATGGCTACCTTAACACTATTCCCTTCTTTCCCCATGACATGAGGACCCTAAGCCACAAAAAACATGCCATTTCTAAGTCCTACCAATTTGCTCAACTTGAGTGGGTGTCAGGATTGTGGTTAAGCAAAAAAAAAAAAAAGTCTCATAAGTCAGATATTCCTGTCATACTAGGACCTACTGATGCCAGGCTAAAATTCTGGGAATTCTGACAAATTTAATATAGACTGTGGGGATTTTGAGACTGTGGTTTAAAAAATCATATTTGAATCATGAAGCATTGAAAACTCTATCAACACTTTAATTTTATGGATAATAAAATTTTGGGGGTTTCTATGGACATTTTGAATTGGAGGAGAAGTCAGGAAAGGAATCAAAATGGAAAGCAAATAATATCTGGGCTGGAAGATTCTTGGGATCCAGAATTTGGTGGGAATTAAATAGTTCTGGGGCTGATGTCTTTGGTTTTTCTCTCTCTCTTTTTCCTCTTTCCTTTCTTCCTTCCTTCCTTTTTTCCTTCCTTCCTTCCTTCCTTCCTTTTTTCCTTCCTTCCTTCCTTCCTTCCTTCCTTCCTTCCTTCCTTCCTTCCTTCCTTCCTTCCTTCCTTCCTTCCTTCCTTCCTTCCTTCCTTCCTTCCTTCCTTTCTTCCTTCCTTCCTTCCTTCTTCCCTCTATCTTTTTCACAAATTCCTAATCCATGCCTTCAATCAAAATCAAAATAATAATCATAATAATTGCTTAAATGATAATGGTTGCTTAAGGAGCTGGAAATTAAATGGGAATCTAGACTTGCTTATTTTGGAAGTCAACATAGTGTAATGGCTAGAAGGGAAGGATAAAAGAACAAGCATGTATCATGTACCTTTTGTATTCTAGTAATTGCAAAGTGCTTTGAAATTTTTATTTCATTTGATTCTTTACAACAAATGTGAGAAATTAGTACTATTATCATTCCCATTTTATAGTTGAGGAAACTGAAAAAAAAAAAACCAAAACCAAAAACAAAAACCCAAAAAACAGAGGTTAAATGTCTTGCCCAGGATCCCACTTCTAATAAATGTCTGAAGTTAGATTTTCCTAACTCTATGCCCAGTGCTTTTTCCAAAATGCTACTTAGCTGTGGCCTTAGTGCTACATCTAGAAGCAGGAAGACCTGGGTTCAAATCTTGCCTTTAACACTACTTGTGTTGCTACACAGTCGCTTATCCTCTCTGAACTTCAGTTTCCTCATCTGTAAAATGGAAATGTAATTATTTTTATTTTCCCCCTCTCCTCCCCCCAGAGGATTATTATGACATTTAAATGAGATGATGAATATAAACACTTTAAAAACTTTAAAGCACTATGCAATGTATAAATGTCAATTTTTAATATTGGTCAAGAAGCAACATGGTACAGTGGATGGAAAGCTAGCTTTGGAGTTAATGAGACAAGGATTTAAGTCCTGCATCTGACACATACTAGTTCTATGAGTATGAGCAAATCATTCAACCTTGTAGTGTCCTAGATTACTTTCTAAGATTATAATTTACAGATGAGCTACCAAATATTTTTAAAAAAATGCATATTGTAGTATGATACATAATAAAATACATTATATAATAGGGCCAGCTATATAGACATATGCATACATTTCTATGTAAGCATTAATTGAATGTATGTATGTTTAAACTATTTTTCTTGCTAACCAAAGACTGAGCTTTAGTGTTTCTATTTAACAGTATTTCTATTAAAGTACAAATACTGCTAATACTCTTTAAATTCAGTGTCCTGGTCAATAGCCCTGACTTCTGTACCTTAGTTATGGTTTTACCAAAGTCATACAAATAATATGTGAAAGAGTTAGGAATCAAATTCAGATCCAATGCTTTTATATTTAGGGATCTTTTCACTACAATATACCATTAGTATTCCCCATTAGTTCTCATGAAGAAGAATAATCTGTCTTCAGTTTAGTTTGTTTTGGTTTGCTTATCTTTATAACATGGAGAAAAATCCCATGAATGGGTTTTTAGGTGTGGTTTCAAAGGTAACTTGCTATATTGCATGTGTAGAGCCCCAATCTAATTAAGTAAGTGAGGCTCTCACAGTGGAGAGAATTTCATTTATTAGGTTAGAATGAAACATGAGGGAATTGGTAAGATGTGATCTTAAATTAACATACTTCCTCTAGCACCTGTGATGTGGTATTATCAGAATTAATTAAACTATCTCAAATACCAGGCTATGTGTCAGTCTGGGATAACCGGATGCCTTTGCATTCTGAAAACTACAAACCAGATAGGGTCTCCTAACAACTCACGGAGAGTCTCCCTCCTTCTTCCTTCCCCCTCCCTTTCCATACCCCCTCACACACATATCCTGATGGGTCTCATGTTGGTGCCTTTGATGCTTTTGTAGGCATTGTGGGGGAATCTATTGGGATGCATATAAACAAGTAAACCCAAGTTGCTCAAATGTTAATATTTTTTAATAAATATTGCCAGGGACACCAGCGATTTGTCTGATGGGGTAGTCAGGAAACCTCAGAAAGCTTGCTTTATATTTTCTTCCCTCCAGGGGCTATGATTCTTGTTTAAGTTCCTTAGTAGAACAATAGAATTCTATCTTTTAAAGTTTTCTTTTCTCTTTGGTCCCTCCTCTCCCCACATCCCAATCTACTTGCAAAAGGCACAGTTAGCTGGATAAAAAGTGACCACCATGTGTGCAATGAAGAAACATCAGGGGAGAAAGTTTTCCATTTCTTGAGCACTCTTCCCATTAGTTATAGGTAGAATTAATCTAAGCAACCAGATTGCAGTTAATGTCTATTCAATTTGTTAAAGGGCTTGGTTGGTAGAGTGCCTTAAACATGACAGAGGCATGTGTTGACTTCAAGGTAGAGATACTGGTCTATTAAAATGGAACTTCGCCTAGTTGACTAAAACCTGCCATTCTTTTGTAATGGTCACAAAAGTGAGTTCCAAATAAGTAAGGAATGGAATTGTTGCATTTTAGTAAGAAGAAGGAAGAAAAGAGAAATAAATGGAGAAACTAATTAAAGAAACAAATACTTTTTCATGACCAAGGGGTGGAGAAATAGATTGACTTAGATGGTGAGAGAAGAGGTAAAGAAGACTTTCATGTAATTAGTATCTAAGTATTCAGGTTTCATGAAGTAGTAAACTGATACTCAGTAAACAATAGAACTTCAAAATAAGCAATGAGGTCTGTGAGAGAAGTTGAAAACCTCTCCTCGTACTATTCTTGATCTCTCTCTCTATTTGTTTCTCTCTTTGTCCATCTGTCTCTATTTCTCTCTCTCTCTCTCTGTCTCTATCAATCTATTTGTTTCTCTATCTCTTTTTCTGTCTCTTTCTTTGTCTCTGTTGCTCTGTTTTCCTCTCCTTTCCCCTCCCTTTTCCCTTTTCTCTCCTCCCCATCTCCCATCTTCACATATATAGAACATGATCACTTATTCCTTGTCAGAGCTATTGATGGTTTTGCTGGTATTTTAAAATTTAATTTAATATTTTTATTTTCCTCAGTTACATATAAAACACTTTTTGATATTTGATTTTGAATTCTGAGTTCAAGATTCTTTCTCTTCCTTTCCCCCTTCCCCTGCCCATGTTAAGAAGGCATATATACAGTTATACCAAACGTGGTCTTGATAACTGTGAAGTAATTTTCAAAAGAGATCTTTCAAAGAAATGGTCTCTTTCAGAGATAGAAACAACAGGACCTTCTTCACTGTGAAAGGTTTTTCTTCTATGCTATCTTTTCAGCCTATCTCCTTGATTCTCATTCTCAATCATGCTACTTCTGAAAGACTGAGGTTCATCACCTCTAAAAGAAATAAGGCAGTTTCTCTGGGTAATTCTCTATACCAAATGGAATTTCACTGAGTTTCAAATGTGTCCATTGCATTTCAATCTTTGGACAGGCTTGTCAGAGGCTTCTCCCTTTAGAGGGAAAAAACAGGGGAAGATCTCTGGCACTACCTCATACTTCATCTGATCTACTTGCCCTATCAAAATAATAACTACTGACATTCATAGTGCACTTTTCATAATCTAGAGACTCATTTGAGCTTTACAACAACCCTGTAGGTGTCATTAACCCCATTTCACAGATGAAGAAGTTAAGCCACAGGAAGGTTATATAAGATGCCCAGGGTGACACAGCTACTAAGTGCTTAGAGTCATATTACAACTCAGATTTTCTAATTACATCCAGGGCTCTTTCCATTTAAAATTTCTTTCTCCTATTATTAATCTTTAGCCTCTTCTATTTTTGATAAACTAATCTGGGTTAAGGGTTAGTTAGAAATAATTGGTCATTGTGCTAGCTGTGTGATATTAAGCAAGTTACTCAACCCCTGCCTCAGTTTCCCTTCTGTAAATTGGGAATAATAATGGCTACCTCCTAAGGTTGTGAGATTCATTTTTGTAAAAGTGATTTGTAAAAAATAAAGCACAATATAAATACGATCTCTCATCATCATCATTATTATTAAAGTTGCAAGGGTAAAATATTCCAAATTTTGTAGTGGTTCTCAGGACATATGATCCCTAAATCTCAAGGAGTCTGTAATATAAGCATTTCAAATACCAGGACAGAGCAAGGAAGGACACTGGCTTTAGTGTCAAAACACCCAAATTTTTAACATTATAGGATTTAGAGCTAAAAGAAATGTTGGAATCATTTTGTTCAATGCCTTCATGCTCCATAGGAGGAAACCAAGACTCATAGAGTTAGCTAACAAGAAAAAGGTCACATGAGTGAAAGAATCAAAGGCAAGTTGTTACTCTAGAGCTTTTCTGCTCTTTGGGTCAAATTTTATGCTTTTGCCAATATCCCACATTGTTTCTCTTCCAAATCAGATGTTGTCATTTACTATTCATATGAATTTGGATAAATTACTTCCCCTTTGAAAAATGAAAAGAGCATTGCAGTAGCAATGATGGTAGGTTTAGTATCAGAGATCCAGGATTCAAGTGCTGGCTTTTATACTTGTTATCTTGAATCAATTTCACTTCTTTCTGTCCTTGTTTTCTGTCCATCTGTAAAATGAGCAGGCCAGACTATATAATCTGAGATTACTTCTACCTTTAAATATGTCATCCAGTGGGAATGGTACTTTGGAGCTAGAAAGATTTTTGGCACATTCCAGATTCTACCATCTTGATTTCCACTTCCTTGTGCCCAGTGCCACTTGAGTGGCACTAAATAGATAAAAGGATAGAGCTGGGAATTCCAAAACACTTGGAATGTTTCTGATAATAACCTTTAGTGAGAATGCTTAGTTGCTATCTGTATAAACAGCAGCATGGAAGGAGGCAGAAATATCAGTTGTTCTAGTTTCACTGGGGAGTAAATAAATAGTCTGTTTTTTTTGTTTTTTTGTTTTCATTTTGACAGGAAGTTGAAGTCTAAATGTGTTGGTTCTGTTGCCATGTCTGGGTTCCTCAATAGACTTCCAGATAATCAGTTGTGTTGGACATCTACAGGCAAGAAATGAATAATTTTTTTATCATGATGAACCTTGTTTGTTCAGTCATTAAATGTTTATTAAGCACATGCTATATGTAATGAAAAAAAGACCTAGAAATCACTGCAGCATGGGACTATGGGAATTCAAAAATTAAAAAGACAAATCTACTTGATGATAAGTTTTTTGAGAAGAGGTTTTATATCTTGGGTAACATTTATAAGATTGGTGCCTAGGACTGTGTTTTGTACATGATAGACATTCAATACATTTTCCCTAAATTACATTGAATTTCATTTTACCATAGTGCATCTCTCTCTCTCTCTCTCCATATATATATATATATATATATATATATATATATATATATATATATATATATATATATATATATATATATATATATATATATATATATATATATATATATATATATACACACACACACACACACACACACACACACATGCATACATACACCTGGCAGTCTATACACACACACGTGTGTGTATCTGTAGTATCTATTTTATCAGCCTATTTTATGTATCTTATTCTATCTATCTATCCATTTGTCTGTCTGTCTATTTATCCAATCTATCCCAGTGTATGAGTGCTGGGCCTGGAATTAGGAAGACCTTTATCCTCAGATATTCATTAGTTTTGTGATCCTAGACAAGTTACTTTGCCTCAATTTGCTCATCTGCAAAATGGGGATAACAATAATAGTTTGATCCCAGGATCAAATAAGATAATAAGGATAAAGCCTTTAGCATAGTGCCTAGCACAAAGTAAGTACTATATAAATATTATTCTTATTATTATTCTTTCAGAGACCCAAGTAAATCTTGAAGTTATTATAGAATCTGTTGGAAAAATTATGAAAGACCATTTGGTTCAATCTTTCATTCAGCAGATGAAGAAATAGGACAAATAGATTCAATGATTTGTCTAAGTTTATATAGCTATTAAGTGGTAGAGCTGGGAACAAAATCTCAGGGTTTTTTTGTTTTTGTTTTTGTTTTTTTTTTTTTTTTTTAATTTGCAGTTCTTTCTATATCAGTATGTTGACATAAGGAAGGCCAGATGCTTTTTCTTTTTATTTACTTTCAGCCCTATTGGAATGGGCAATAAGTCCTTGACTTTGGTGAGGATTAGATTTACCCTCATTTTAAGAAAAACAGGGAAAAAAGGTAGACAAAATATAGATGTAAATATTCATTTTATAAATATGCATGTCAATTAAATATACATTTATTTTAAATACACGTGTTAATTATACATGTTACATCGGATCACAATTAAGTCAACAGAAAGTGATGATTTGCATATAATCAGGCTTGTATATTAATCAGTTGTCAATCTAGAATGCCATTTCTCTTTAGATGGAGTCCTCCAATGAGGAACATGGCAAGGACCAGAGATTACAAGCAAGCCACCAACTTGTTTGAACTTGTGTTCTGCTCTTATTTGTTTTCTATTGTCAGCCCCCTGGGATCCCATTTTTTACTTCTCCTGTGAGCTCTGGGGATTACAGTTTTTTCCTCTCCTTTTCATTTTTTACCAGGGGGAAACCTTTTGAAGAAGGGGAAAGTTTCCTTTTGCCCGGAGGCAAATGTCTCTGAATCTCCTCACTGTGTATTCTGAGTGGATTTTAAGATAGGGCCCTTGGCTAAGGAGGTAGTTAATCCACACTGATGGGAACTATAGTAGTTCACAAACAATGAATCCCAATCATAAGGAGGTTTAAGTTAGAAGATATTTTAGAGATCAGCTAGTTCAATCATTTCATTTTGTTTGGTGTTCAGTCATTTTTTCAGTCATGTCTGACCTTTCAGGACTCCATTAGGGGTTTTCCCAATAGATTTCTATTTATCTATCTATTCTCACCCCATACATCTATCTATCTATCTATCTATCTATCTATCTATCTATCTATCTATGTCTTTCAGTGTTGGACATACAAATTTCACATATTCATACATACATATATAGTATATATATTCATACATATATATGGACATATGTATACACATTATATATATATATATATATATATATATATATATATATATATATATATATATATATATACGTATAGTGTAGGCACCTAGTTATATACATGTCACCTGCATTAGAATTTATGTCCCTTAAGGCCAGGGACTATTTTTGCCTATCTTTGTATTCCTAGGATTTAGCACAGTGCTTGGCACATTCTGATTGAATGATTCTTGACTGGTTGTCCAATGAAAAAGGAATCCTCAAACTAGAAATCTCCAAATTAGAAAAAAAAAAAAAGAAAGAAAGGAAAAAAAACACTGATGCAAGACAGGTAATTGAGAGAGGAAGGATTTCATAATGGACAGAGAGCACTGGACTTGGAGTCAGGCAGATCTTAGTTCACCTACTAACTTCTATATGTCTTAGTTTTCCTCATCTATAAAATAGATCAAGTGACCTTTAAAATATCTCCTAGCTCTAAATCTATGATGTTATGATCATTTATCCTTACTCAGTCTTGAAATCTCTCTCTCTTGATTACAAATCATAACCTTCCTTTAAGGGGTAATTCAATTCTACTTCTTTCACCAAATTTTTCTAATTAGTCTAGTCCAAATGATTTGCTCCTTGTCCATAACATGATACAATATTTTTAAAAAAAAATTGTATTTGGAATGGGAGGACTTTGATTCAAATCCTCCCCTTCCCCCTTCCTATCTGTGTGATCTTGGTTAGGCCTCTTCATTTCTTCCAGGTTTCAGTTTCTAGTGCCTGTATTATGCTATGACATTCTTATTCACATCATTTCTTAACCCTGATTGCCTCAGTTTCCTCATCTATAAAATGAGTTGGAAGAGGAAATACCAAGCCACTTCTGTATCTTTGCCAAGTGAACCCCAGATGCATTTCTGAAGGGTTGGACATGATGGAAAAACGATTGAACAATAAGCAAAATGAGATGATTGAAATAGCTTATCTCTAATGATGTGAATGTTCCTCCATAGAAGATTTAGTCATTGACTTGGAAATCTTCCTATAGGAAGAAATCCAATTTAATTTATGTTATGCATTTTTTTTTTGAGAAGGAGTCCATAGGCTTTACTAAGAAGTCCAGGGGTTGCATGATAACAAAAATCCTAAGACTTCTGTTTTAGGCCTTTTAATATTCCCAAGTTACCTACCACTAGATACCTTGGGCTGTCTATTTCGTATTATTTATTCTCTCCTCCTCCTTCTTCTACTCCTTCCCCTTTCCCTTCCCCTTCTCTTTTTCCTTTTCTCTTTCTCTTCCTCCTCCTCCTCCATCTTCTTCTCCTTCTTTTTCTTCTTCATTCTTCCTTCTTTTTCTTCCCCTTCTCCTCCTCCACCTTCTTCTTCTCCTTTTTCTTCTTCATCCTTCTTCCTTTTTCTTCTTCTTCCCCCCTCCTCTTCATCCTTTTCCTCCTTTTCCTCTTCCTCCTCGTTCTTTTCCTCTTCCTCCTCATTCTTTTCCTCTTTTTCTTCCTCTTTCTCCTCTTCTTCCTTCTCCTGTCCTCTTCCTTATTCAGTCTTCTTCCTCCTTCTTTTTCCCCTTTTCTTCTTCCTCCTTTTCCTCCCTCTCCTCCTCTTCCTCCTTCTCCTCCTCCTTTCATGGTATTCATGGAGTGTCATTGGGATAATACCAATGTTGAGAAGATGGACATTTCCCACAAGTAGAATCTTGGAAAAATAAAAACAACTTTTTGAGATTTCTCAAATGTAAACCAGCTCTTCCTCTTCCTCTTCTAGTATTCAATTATGATTGTATGACATGGGAGACACTGGCACAGGACTCCCTAGCATGGTATGCCTTCATCAGAGTAGTTGCTATATTCTATAAGCAAGACAGAATTGAACTAACTCAGAAAAAACAAACAAACAAAAAACCAAAACATGAAATGTGCAAAGTTAGAGAATCCACCCCAAATGTTAATAGGGACTATTTGTGCCCAAATGGCGGCAGACCATTTTGAATTTTAATTGTTCTGTTACAACATGGTCAGACACACTAACTTAACTCTAATATAGTGTCATTTTTATCCTCTTTGAGAATGAAGGACAACAACCAACAATTCTCCTTAATGGAACTGTTTTTCTTTGTGTGTTCAGCTTACATTTTAGAGCTTGCTATCCTTCCTTAGAATGACTTCCATTGGAGTTTAGTCTATGGAATTCTGCCTTTTCTTTTCTCTAAATCCTTTGAAATATAGTATTGCAAAATCTAGGAAGAAGGGAGAGACTCACAGACACATGTGAAGTCTGGACTAGCTCCCTAGAGGTCTCAGGATCAGCCAGAGTCAGGATAAGCAAAATTTCTTAGGGGGAGAAGTGAAGGGGATGACAAAACTGTCACAAGCTCTCCACTAACTTTCCTTCTCATCTTCCTCCAAAGTGAGTCTGGCTTATCTCACTCCACCCTCTAATCTCTCCTATGATTATCTGTATACACCAAAAGATCTGGCCAGCACTGAATAGTGAGAAGGGCCATTTTTCCAAGCACATGCTAATAGAGTTATTGTCCAATAGGGAAATTAGCTTTAAGTGCTTGGTTGTCTGATTTAAGCACACCTTTTAAGAGTTTCAACCCTTTACAGACACACAGAAAAAGACAGAGACAGAGAGACAGTCAGAGAAAGACAAATACAGAGACACAGAGAAAACACTTATAAGGGTGGCTAAATGTCTAAAAGCTATGATCTCATTGGAAAAGACACCTTTTATTGAGGAACTCACCTTCATCTAACCAGAAAGAGTTCTATTGGGTGTGGAGAGATTAAGAGTTTTCCCAGAGGTACAGGGCACCTGGTATATATGGGAAATAGGACTTAAACCCAGATCTTTCTCACTCAGTCCAACTCCCTATACACTATATAAGGTGCCTTTTAGAGAAACTATTATCAAGAAAAGGCATGCCAGAATAGTCCTGACTTTTCTGTCTTTCTGTAACATAATAATTCTAGATACAGTAGTCATCTTCAGGCTCATTACATCAACTATTTGGTGATTAATTTCATCTGGATGACCTTTAGGCAAGTCAAACTCAACACATTAGTAATGGAAATGATTATCTTTCCTCCTAACTTTCTCCCCCTAACTTCTTTGATTTTATTTGGTCCACAAACATTCTTCCATTCATCCAGAAGCATAACCTAAGAGTCACCTTTGATTTTTGACTCTTCTTCATTCCTACACTCAGTTTCCAAGCTTTGTTAATCCTGATTTCATAGCATTTCTTGCATTTATCCCCTTGTCTCTATTCACATGGGTCATTATTATAGTTCAGACTCTCATAAGCTTTTGTCTGTACTATATGTAGCCCCCTAATTGCCCTCTGGATTCAGTCTGCCCTTTATATTCTACCTCATACATAACTACTAACTTGATATTGCTGAAGAACAGGTCTGACTAGGTTAATCACCTACTCAAGAAGCTTTAGTGGTTCCCTATTGCCTCTGGTATATAATACAAACAAGCCTTTCACAATCACACTGCAACTATTCTTTCCAGGTTGATTACATATCACTCCCCTTCTTATGTTTTGTGTTCAAGCCAAAATGACTGATTTACTGCTCCATATAGATGATATTCAATTTTCAGCACCTGTGCTTTGGCAAAGGCTATCTCCAAACCTACAATATCCCCCTCCCCCCCAACTTATGCCTTTTGAAACCCTTGACTTCCTTTCAGGTTTAATTTAAGTACTCTCTCCTACAAAAGGTGTTGCCAGATTTGCCCAGGTATTATGGTTTCCTTTCTTTGAATTACTTTGTATTTATTTTGTATGATTTATATTTACTTATCTGTGTACATGTTATTTCTCCCAGTAGAATATAAACATTTAGGGGGTGGGAATTATTTCACATTTGTCTCTGTATTCTTAGCACCTAACAGAATATCTGCAATATTGTTGGTCCTTCTATCTTAATTTTTTTTATTCATAGAGTAAAACAAACAGATCCATAATAGTACAATAAAAAGATGATTTTGCGCAAAATTGCAAATTGAGTATATACAGCTTTCTATTCCTTTTAAATATACAACAAAATTATCATGTAAATTTCTTTTCTTACTTTTTTCCCCTTTCCTTCCCCATCTGATTGAGTAATCTTTCTGTCTCTTTCTTTCTTTCTTCCTGTCTGTCTATCTAGCTTAGATCTATTAATAATTTCTTGATTTGTCTTAATGATAAATAGCTTTTTCAAAAGATGGAAGAATCAAATCATCAGCATTCCTCACATCTTTTGAAAGAGCAATTTATCATTGAGACAAATCAAGAAATTATTAATTGATTAGACGGAGACAGAGGTAAAGAGACATAAAGAGAGAGAGAGAGTGACTGAGAGATAGTGTTTTATCAGATGTCCAAAAATGACACTCCCTCATCATTATATCATGTTTTTGTACAGACTTGTGATGTTTCCCAAATTTCCTCTTTCATCTCAGGTTATGGGTAATTTTTCTATTTTTTCCTGTGTTGATCTTTACCTAAATACTCTCAACCATAGTTCTACCTCCTAATTTCTAGATATCCTCAGAGGAACATATTCTCAAAGTAAGATGTTATTCATTCTACATCTTTTACCAATCTAATTTGTCTTGCTACTTGTCCATGCTTTATATTTTTATGTAGGCATTGAAGAACAAGATTTTTACTGCTAGCTCCCTTCTAGGATTTTGCCCCCTTAGAAATTTTGGATTTTGTAAGTAGGCATTTTATAGTTACTTTCTATGATATGTGCCCTTGGTAAATATATGGAAACAGCTTTCTCCATCATCTGTGTTTTTCAGTTTTATGTTCTTTTCATTATATTTAAAAAAAATTCAGGTAGTTATATTATTTTAAAAGTTTATCTATTTAATTTTTTTCTTATCTGTTATTTAACCTAGATACTGATTTAATTTCTACATATTAGAATGAGCAGAAAAAGAGGATTATACATGAAACCATGAGTCTTTATAATGTACAGTGTGGGTTTTAAAAATATATGTATAATAAAGTTAACATTCTATTCCCAAACTGGTTTATTTGTCATTCTATCTTCTGTATATTTAGAATGCTTTTTTAATGCCCTTTTGGGGGGTTGGGGAATCACCAAGCAACTATATTCTGTTTGGTGAATACCTTGTTTGGTGAAATCCATGTCTGGGTGGGAACTTACTCATATATTTCAATTTGTATTCCATAAATCTGATCTCTTCTTGCCTCTGTCTCTATCTGCCTTTGTTTTTGTCTCTGTCTTTCTGTGTCTCTCTACACCTCTAACTCTATAAATGTCTTTTTCTCTCCTCTCTCCCTCCCTCTCTCTTCTTCTCTCCATCTCGCTGTCTCTTTCTGTCTCTGTTTAAGTCTCTGCCTCCTTGTCTCTCCTTCTAACATGGAACTCTTTCTTGTAACAAATGAAAATAATTATACAAACTGTCTGACAAACGACATTTGACAATACATGCAACATTCCACTTTGACTGCCCCAAAACTCTCTACTCATAGGCAGGAAGAGTGCTCCATCATCTGTCCTTTAGGTGCTCCGCATTTCTTTTATTTAGAAGCCTTTCTCATTAGAGTGCATTAAAATTTTAGTATAATGCAAGGTAAAGGTGGCAGCTAGATGGCTCAGTGGATAAAGTGGTAGAATCAGGAAGATCTGAGTTCAAAATCCAGCTTTAGATGTGTACTAACTGTGTGACACTGGGCAAGCCATTTAATTTCTGTTTACTTTAATCTACCAAAGAAGGAAATGGCAAACCACTCCACTATCTCGTTCAAGAAAACTGCTTGGACAGTATGGTCCATGGGATCATGAAAAGTCAGATATGACTGATGTGACAAAACAACACAAGATCATGTGTTATATTTGTGAATAAAGTTTTAAAATGTTTTAGTACCTCAATTATCACTTATTTTTCAGGACATCAAAGTGTTGTCATTAAAAGGAAAAGTTAGAATACTTTTTGAAACTGTGTCAGAAACAATATTTTATCTAGGTATTTATAAAACTTTGATGTTAATTCCAGATTCCAGAAGATATTACTCAACCAAAATTCATGTGGATAAATATGAATATTTGAAAGAATTTGCCTCTCCTTAAAGATTCTCTCTGATGACACCATAGCATTGAGGTGCTCCTGGCTTCTTAAGTGTCTAGACAAGAGAATGGCAAACTCTGAAAGATCCTAAAAAGATAGAAAGACTTTGGATATAAACCTGTTCATGAGATTTGGTCACCCAAGGATCATACTAGTTAAGTTTGAAAAGGCTTATCACCAAGTTGACCACAAATTGATAAATTTTTTAGCCACTTCTCTCTAAGATCATATACAACAACAACAGAAGGCTTATTAAACATAGTGTTGGCATGGACAAAATTAGAGCTTCTTGGTGCAATTGTTTATGGATGTGTTTTCTCTTCACCATAAGTTTTTAAAATGTTAACAAAATATCAAATTACTGTTGCCATCAGAATATGGATACACACACACACACATATATATGTATATATATATATATACATATATATATATATATGCCCATATTATTAAACTACAATGTATTAAACTTAAGACTTAGGAGATCTACTTTGTCACTAGTTGTGAGATCTTCCATTTCAATATTCTTGGGGTACTCCCACTGATAATAATTCACAGAGGAAGGCAAATTAGGGCAACTGTATAGAGATATAAAAAATAGAGACACTACAACTCATAGAACTGAAGTTCCAGCACTGGAATGCTGAATTTGGAGTCAGAAATATTTGTATTCAAGTAAAGTACCTTAAGAAGTAATGTAAATTTCCTATTTACATAAAATCTTACATTTACTAAGAATACTTTAATCTTTTTCATGTCAAAGACCTTTGAATCTCTATATAAATTCTAATATCAAAACATTATTAAATTTATCTCAGGTATCCCATTTACCACTTGTTAATATTTTTAAAGGATGTTTTTCCCTTGAGGCAATTGAGATTAAGTGACTTGCCCAGTGTCATACAGCTAGGAAGTGTTAAATGTCTGACACCAGATTTGAATTCAGGTCCTTCTGACTTCAGGGCTGATGATCTATTCCCTGTACCACCTAGCTATCTCAGGATGTGTTTTGCATGCATGCTTTTTCTGGAGATGCCTTTTATTGGAGAATTCCCAAATTAATTGGGTACTTAGTAAATAGAAATGGATTCAATGGAATAGTATTACTCTCAAGAAACAAAAATATAAAATTCAGAAAGAATATGGAGAGACATGAACTGGCCCAGAAGGAAAACAGAAACAAAAGGATAAAATGCACAAAGTCAATAGTAATATAGATATAAGGAATACCGAAAAAGTGGCTAAACTCAGACTGAATGAAAAGCCAAGCCTGGTCTTGGAAAATAGAAAATAAAACACATTTCTACCCTTACCAGTTATTAGCTATTAAGTTGGCTCTTCTGGTATAATACTGCTTTAAAAATTAGAGAAAACTCATAAGATTGATTATACTGTGGTTTATCAGAGCTTCAGAGCAAAAGATATTTCTGTTAAACCTACTAGATGGTAAGATCTGAGATTTATCCTTGATGTTTTTCTTAGTTAGATTTGTATTTTATCTTTCATAGAGCTTGAATGAATTGAAATTGGGGAAGAAAGAGATATGAAGAAAGCTGGAGCTGGGAAACAGAGAAGTCAGCAGAATAGAGCTAGACTAAGGCCGTCTTTTATAGAATGGATACTAGATTAAGTTCTAGTCCAAATTATGCTACTAACTGATTATATGATCATAGGCAAGTCATTGAAATTCTCTGTGCCTCAGTTTTCTCATTTGTAAAAATGAGATAGTAGAAGGCCATTGATTAAAAAAACCTCCATATAAAATATTTATAGTAACACTTTTTTGAGATATAAAAGAATTAAAAATGAAGTAGATTCACATTTATGAGGAATGGCTAATACATTTTGTTACATCAAAATAATGAGATATTATTCTTCTGTAAAAAATGATGACTATAAAAAGCATAGAATCAATATAAACATAGAAATACATGAAACATGAAGGAAACAGTATACAGAAGAACTACAACTATGTAAGTAAAAAAACACAAAAAAATCAAATGTGAATTTCACAAAATTACAAAGAATAAACATGGCTTCAAAGAAGAGATAAAAGAAAAAACCTCCATCTTACCTTTTGCAGAAGTTAAAGCTCCACAAGTATGGTACATTGCATGTATTTTGAAACTTTTTCAATGTATTCATTTTCCCAATTTTTTCCTCTTTTCTCTTTAAAGTATAATTTATTATATGACATGATTATTAGGAGGAAGGGAGAAATATTGTGGAAATTTTTGATGATTAAGAAATTCCAAAAGCCATAAATGAAAAATGAGGTTGTGGGACATGATTGTTTTAGCCTGTGGAATTCTGGGATTTCATGGATCTTAATCATCAAGAAGGTATGATATGTTGCTTGGTCATATGTTCTTTTTCTAAATGAGCACATCACTATGCAGTTATATCACTTCCAAAATGTCATAGAGTTTCAGAATTGTAAGGGACTCCAGAGGCAAGCTATTCAACAGCTATCTGAACAAGAATCCTCTCTAAAATATACCTATCCTGTGATCATCTAATATTTTCTTATTTTCCATTGATGAAGGAGAATCTGGAAGGTAGTCTATTTCACCTTGGGGTTACTCCAATTGTTAGGAAAATTTTTCCTTACATTAAGTCTAAATCTATTTCTTTGCAATATCCATACATTTTCCTCATACAGTGATCAACATTTATTTGATTGTTCTTCTCACTTGAGACAACTGTAAATCTAAAATTAAGTCTGCTCTTTGTTGGATTTAAAAACCCTCCTAAGAGCTGAATTTCCAAGTTATTCTTAAACTATTGCATGGGTTATAAGGATTAAACCTGAGGAATATGTGCTTTACCCCCAGGTGTATACATCACCAGGGCTGACCAGGATTGTTCTTCCTTTAAAAAAAAAATGACTGCCAAGTGGATTCTTGGTTCCTTATGAGCTGGAATACAAATTATGTGCATTTTGAGAACTTAGTTCTATATGTAACATCATATCTTACAATTTTAGGGTAAGCGAAGTCTCTCTTTGGAATTGTTAAAAATGCTTTCACAGATTTATTTATTTATTTTAATCCTCTCAATCTGATATTAGGAGCAGCCTGTAATAGTTAAATTTAGTTTTTCTGCTGATGAATTTTTTGTTAGTTTGTTGGAAATACTAGGTAGCATATTAAGTCATTAAACTATAAGAATCTAGGAAATGTTTGGAACAACAGCTTTGAAGCCATAATCTAGCGCTACATTCCATCTGCCAACTTCAGTAATTTTCATTGACTGTTTCCCATACCTGAAATTTTCTTCTTCTCATTTCCACCTCCTGACTTCCCTGACTTTCTTCAAGTCCTAGCTAAAATCGTACCTTCTATGCAAAGCCTTTTTCTCAGCCCCCTTAATGCTACTATTGATCATTTCCAAATTTTCCTGTATATCTCTTGTTTGTACATAGTTCTTTGCATGTTCCCCCCTCCTCATTAGATTGTGGATTCCTTTAGGGCATGAACTTTTGCTTCACTTTGTACACTTAAGGCTTATACAGAGTGGACATTTAATAAATACTTGACCTGAATTCCATTTCAATATTCAATTTCCCTTTCACAATGATTCACATAGGAAGGCAAATCAGAGCAATTGTATAGCAGTATAGAGGTAGAGGTATAATATAATATAATATAATATAATATAATATAATATAATATAATATAAAACACATAGAATATAGAGTTCTGGATTTGGAATCAGAGATATTTGTGTTCAAATATTGCTTGAGGCATTTATTAGCTGTGTGATGTTGTTCAGGTGACTGAACTTGCCTCAATTTCCTCATTTTTTAAATGAGATTAACCTCCCAGAGTCATTAGGATTGAATAATTTAAACATGTAAAGCATTTTGCAAATACTAACGCATTATAAGTTCTAGGTATTGTTAGGGGGAAAGGACATGGTATTTAAAGACAAAAGATTTGACTTTTAGTTTTGATTCTGACACTTACTGGTTCGGTGATTTGGGGCAAGTGAACCTCTGAGTTCAAGCTTCTTCATCTGAAAAATAGGCATAATAATGCCTTTACTATTGCAAACTTTAAAGTGCTATAAATTGTATGGAATATTTCTAGACAGAAACAAGATACCATTATATCTTTTAAAATGTAATATATACTGGTGGTACTGCCAGATTAAACAGGTACTACAATAGACAACTTGGGGTTGAAGGGCAAAGGTCAAACAATCAAAAATGGCCCATCTATTGCATAGATCATCAAGCAGGAATCCCATCAACGGATTCAGCGAAGAACATTAGAAATTAATCAGCTCAGCCCTCAGTGTTTAGCCATGCTGATTATACCCTGCAAAAGAGAGCATGCGATGACAGGCTGGAAAAACCAACGTAATAGGAGTTCATTCCCAACAAAGGCTGGGAAGACAGATCAATTTGCAATATTCTTTTCTGCACCCATGCAACAAAGCAGAAACATGAAAGCAGAACATTAAGGGATGCTCCCTATGAACTGGACAAATCAATAAACATCAGTGGTAGAGAAAAAAAAAAGTTTCTCATTCTACTGAGTACCCTGAGGCCTTTTCCATCTCAGGGAAATGATGAGTAGCAGTGGCCTCTGTCATGTTTCCTTTCACCTACATGGTGTCATCTCCTAGTGTCTCAAGGTGAACACTATTTTGCACTATCTGAATGAGGATTGTATGTGAGTGTTTAAGAAAATAATGGCCTCTCATTAGAAAGAGGTTGTATGAGCTAGGCTGATGGTGGACATGAGTATGTGGTTCTCAGGGGAAGCATTGTAAAAGGATGGCACAGGAGCAGAGATTTGGCATTTGTCCTTTTTGATGTTTAAATTTGACCAGATCAACATTTATCAAGTGATTCCTATATATAACATTCTGTGTTAGGTAAGTGAAAGATAGAAATCAATATAAGATTCAGGCTTTGCCAATAAGGAACTTAAAAACTATCTGGGGAAATAAGACAGAAACACAGACAATTATAACACAAATTAAAATATCAGAGAAATAATCAGGTGGGGCAGTTGGAACTTTGTGTCTGAGCACCAAAATTTAGAGGATGTTAAATAATATTTATACTCCATGAGCCCAAATGAGAAGCTACCTGATGTTAAATTTTCTTTCCTGTTCCTGAATCTTAATCTAGGGTCTCCTCAATTGCAATTTACTTTTCTTTGCAGTGCCTTACCTCTATAACTTTCTCACCTTCCCCCCAACAAGACTCATTTTTCGATGGAATTTTTGTCTCAGGTTTTCCTCTCTTTCCTTCAACAGAATTTGTGTTAAAAAGTTTATTGGAGGATATGTCTTTTGCTGTTTTGCTGAAAAAGTCAGTATTGCTAGTTTTCTGAGAATGTTACAAGTCCAAGACATCAGACCAAATGTCATGAAAGATAGATATGAAGAAGGAAAGATTGTTTCTGCTTGGAAAGTGGTGGTGATAGAAGGTGGTGTATTGTAGAGGTGTAGGGTGAGGAGTCACACAACACACCCCCTTAACTAACAACATGTGTTTAAGGGAATGTTAACTTGGCTTAAAGATGGCAGGATTTGTTTAATTTTAAAATATCTGTTTAAGTGGAAAATTTAAGGCTGGGAGTTGAAAAGTACATATGAGGAACTTTGTGGACAAAGGTACAGAGCCAGCAAAGAAAGGAGTAGAATTTTGCATCCCTTCTAAATATCAGGATTAGAGAGAGGAACAAAAGGGCAGAGTGAAAGCAATAAATATCCCCTACTATTTCAGATATTGTAATTCCTAGATCATCATGTGAGGGATACATTCTACTGAACAAAGTTTCTTACCTGGGGTGGGAGATCAAGGGCAGGAAAAATATTCACCTGATAGAGAGGAGCCAGCAAATAATTCAATGAAATAAGAAAATATATTCAATATAAGCTGTAAAAGACTACAGTTCTAATGTCTAAAGCGGAAGTGGCCTGGATTTCAATATATGTGAGTTTGTGTATGTGTGTGTGCATGTGCATATGTGTATTTATATGAATGAGAAGAAATAGGAGAAAGAAGAAAGAGACTGTCAGCATAAGCATTTTCCAAAACTTATGAGACTGTCAGTCCAATTCTTTTCTCTTCTAAATCATTTCCTATAAAACAAGATGATTTTCTGACTGCTAGAGGAAAGCAGTAGTATTATATTTTATTTGAGGGGATGTAGATTTATGGCAGATAGAAAGGGATTTTTCCCCCTTCTTAAATTCAACAGTCCAACAATGGCTGACTTTATAGACATTAAAGGGCTTGCCTGTGGCTTGAGTTTTAAGCAAATGGAATTTTCATACTGTTTTAAGTGGTTTAGGGGCTGGACTTTCGGGATATTACTAAGAAAATACTGGTTAGGGAAAAGAGTCCATATGTCCTTGTTTGACAAAGGTGTGGGGGCATTTGGAAATGTCTTACAACCCGACCTCCAACCTCCAATAAGAGATATGTGTCCTGCGAGAAAGTTGGTCAATTGTGATTGTTTAATGTAGGGCAGGGGACGTGAACATTCCAATTCAAAGAGGGTATTCGTCCTTTATCCTTTTTTTTTTTTTTCTTCCTGAGAAAGATAGAGTATAGTTTCAATTCAAGAAATGAGAATGAGAGTATTGTTAAGTATTGGAAGGGACTTGGTAAAATGTCGTATCCAGCATGGGGATCCCATTTATAGTTTTACTGACAGATATAGTCTCCATATCAACATTTGAATAGTAGTGATGGGTAACTCATTACCTCCCAAACCAGCCCAACCTATTTTTAGAAATGTTTAGTTGTTTCTGGAAATTTTCCCTTTATATTGAGACCAAATCTCTCTCCCTGTAAATTCTATCTATTAGTCCTAGAGCATTATAAAAGGATTCTGAATAATAATGTAGGTGAATTTAAGCAGATTTCCAAAATACACAATTTCAATAATTTCAACAACAATGCTCCTTTTTTTGAAAAATCTATAAGTAGCACTATTTCAGGCAATAGTAATAGTGTATGCTATAATGTATACTTTTTTGGTGACTAAATGTATGATTTTTTTGGTATAAGTAGCTCTTGCTATTTTGGAAATTTTTGTACTAATATGTAATATCAGCATATATGTTGACTAGTAGGCCAATTCTTTCTTTGCAACTTATGTCATTAACAATTTCTATTTAATTTGTAGCTGAAATATCTCATCTATTTGTCCTTTTCTTAGAATGGAAGCTCTTTGAGAACAGAGACTATCTTGCTTTTCTGTTTGGCCTCTAGTAACTAACATTAGTACTTTGTACTTCCTAAATGTTTAATAAATGCCTTTTTATCCTTTCAAATCCTGCCTGGGTCATTGAGAAGGTAACAGATTTTCCCAGGGTTACACGATCTTTTTTGATTCTTCAAATTATTCATTCCTTTCTTCCCAAACTATTATGTATTTCACAACTCTATATTTACTTATATTTATCAGTTTGCTATTTATGCTGTATTTTATATGAATTTGTTGTTTATGTGAATTTTGTTGTTGTTTAGCTGTTTTCAGTCATGTCCAACACTTCATAATCCCATTTCAGGTTTTCTTTGGCAAAGATACTGACATAGTTTGCCATTTCTTTCTCTACCTCATTTTACAGATGAGGAAACTGAGGTAAACAGGATTAAAGATTGCTCAGGATCACACAGCTACTACAATCTTTCTGATTCCAGACCCTGTACTCTATCTATTACATCACCTACCTGCTCCTCCTTTTAGTATATTCTAACATCAGGAATATATGAATTCAAATCGGACCTGAGATACTTAAGAACTGTGGGCAAGCCATTTACTCTATCTGCCTCAGTTTCCTTAATTTTAAAAAAGCTATATAGCTATAACACAGGGGCATTGTGAGGATCAACAGTAATAAAGCTAAGCAAAAGTATGATTGAATTCTAAAGAGTCTGCTACTGTGGACCTTATGTGTTAATAACTTGGTTCTTTCTGTATGCTTGTCAAGGTTCTATTTCACCAGGGCTTTGTGACGTCTGTGATACCTCCGCTGTAAGTTAGTTATAGTTATAAGCTCTGTTATAAGTTAGTTTTCAAACCCTGCAAGGTAAAATAATAATGATAAAAAAGCCTCAAATAGCCAAGTAGGAACACAAAATGAAACAGGCTGTACTCTCCAGAAAGAAAATGAATTCCACTCTTTCTTTAGAGTCAATCTTAGGTGAATGCAGGAGTAATTCAGTTAAGTGTTCTCACTGTAACTTTTCATCAAACTAATTCAGAATCACAAAATCTCATAGTTTAAAAACACTCCATCTTCTGACTTTTGGCATTTTCATTAGGTTTCCCCATGCCTGGAGCGCTCTTCTTCCTCATTTTGCTTCCTAGCTTCCCCAGCTTCTTTCAAGTCCCAGATAAAATTCCATTTTAAATAAGAAGCTTTTGCTGCTCCTCAATGCTAGTGCCTTCCCTCTATTGATTATCTCCATTTTAATCTGTGTATATCTAAATCTATAAAATATTTATATATAGTTGTATCTCCTTCATTAGGCTAAGAGATCCTTAAAGATATAGATTTTGCCTATCTATAATTTTCACCTGGTACATAGTAGGCATTTAATAAATGCTTGTTGATTGCCTGACAGAATTGAAAGGATATATCAGAAGTCATCAAATCCAATAGAAATGTGAGCAAGAACACCTCTTGCAACAAATCTGACAGAGGTAATTTAGTCCTTGTGTGAATTAGTGTGGCCTATATGTCCAATGGTATAATTGTTTGAGATATGGAGTCTTATGTATCTGAATTGTCTTACTGTGTATATGGGCCACATATTGATAAATATCACTGAGTTGTAGGAAAACAATTCTTGAAGGTACTCTGCTATTTTATTTGAGAACTCTTTATTGAAAGGAAGCTCTAGACCAAAGGTTTTTCAAGTATATATTTTTTACATCATGGATCCCTTTGGTAACAATCTATTGAAATCTATGCAGCCCTTCTCAGAATACTGCTTTCAAATTCATAGGCCAGGAGCAATATAGAGTAAGAGATCCATTTTTCTAGATCTCATTGACTGGCAGTATGACCTTGAATCATTGAATGATTTTTGTCATCTTCATTGATGGAAAACCTATGAAAACGATTACTTTTACAGGGATATAGGAAATGGAATTAATAAGTACATAGTATTTGCAAAGGAAATCAATTATGTTGCAGTTATAAAAATGGCTATTAATTTAAATTTATAATCTGCATAAATTTGACAAATTTTAATTAAAACATAAAAATTATATGTGTTAATATATAAGTAAATTTATATATTAAATATACATAAATATAACACATTATAATATATACATACATGTATATGTATATGTATATAGTCATGAATCTTTGTGTTTTGACTGACTTCTGTGAAAATAAAGATTATGGAATGTGTAGATCATAGTACTTGAATATATCACATAACTCTGAAATATGACCTTTATACTTCAATTTGTTCTAAGAGGAGAAGGCCTATGTATATGTGTGGGTTTCAACTTAGGAACTTAGCTAATGTGCTAGAATTTCCTGTAGTTTTCTATTCCTTGGTTTTTTGAGAAGTAACTGTTGACTTTTGTTAAGGGGTCTGATGTTCAATGGTAAGGAAGAGCATAAATATGTTTGGACAGGAGTAATATAGAGTGAAAGATTCATTCTTCCAGATCTCATTGACTGGCAGTGTGACCTTGAATCATTGGATGACTTTGTCGTCTCCATTGATGGAAAAACCAACCAACTATGGAAAAATGTTATTTTTAGAGGGATGTAGGAAATGGAATTAATAAATGTTCATACAATGCACTATACAGTTAAGTCTGACTCTGATCAATGAGGCTGCCTTTTCATTCTCCTATTTTTTACTATCATCTTTTACTATCTTTAAAACTTTATAACCTTTGAGAGTTATACAAGAACATGGCCTCTGATTGAGTATCTCTAAAATGTTTTGGGGAATATTAGGCTAACTCAAAGACCAACAGTGCCACAAAGTTTTGAAAACTGAATCGGTAAGTTAGAACCAAGTGTTGTTTGTTATTAAGAGTCTGGATGTTATTATCTGTCCTCTTCCTTCCGTGGTACAACCAATATCTGTAAACTCACAGAGGACATTCTTGGCAGCTGCAGGACATAATTACCACATTCTAAAATATCTTTTAGGCATTTGGATCTATGGCTAGCTCCTTGGATTGCTCCCCTGCTAACTAATATGTTACTGGTTTGACACAATTGACAGCTGGCTGTGCCGGTGGCTAAAGAACTGCCTCTAGGGCTGTCTCAAAATGAGGTTAATGATGGACTAGATGAGCTCTCTGGGTTTCTTATACATCATCTACCTGGAAGCATAATGTGTGTGAGGCTCTCATGTGATGACAAGGGGGTGGGGGAAAAGAGTCTCACCACACAGTCAGAAGTACCAAATGGGCCAATTACTCTTCCTGGTTCAACTTGGGGATTGTTTTTACTAATTTTGAATGCAATTAAAAAAAAAATCAACTGAAGACAAAATGAGATTCTCAATGTGAATGCAGAATGTGTAAAGAAGGCTGAGGTTGAAGTGAACCTGAGTCTGGGCCTTTCCTTTACAGATAATATCTCTTCCTTGCACCCAACTTTGCAATAAACATCCAGTAAGAGTATTTAAAACTACTAGCTAGATTCACAGAAACAGGATAGGAATTTCAGTCTACATTCCCTCCCTTCCTCCACCTTTTGTAGTATGGTAAGTATTAGGATAGTTACTTGACCTGAATGAATTTCAATCTCCTCATCTGTAAAAAGAGATAATGTCTGTACTATCTACTCATAGAGTTGTCATGAGATTCAAAAAAGATGATGCTGGTAAAGCCCTTGGCAAATTTTAAAACACTAGTTTAATGTCAGTTATCCATGCCCAGGAAGTCATTAAAATGTATCCCTTTTGATTCATCTATACCACTACTAGGCCCATATCCCGAAGAAATTAAAAAAAAAAAAAAAAAAAAAAGGAAAAAAGCCTAAGAATACAAGTAGCTATTTTTGTGGTAAATCCAAATTGGAAACTAAAGGAATATCCTTGTACTGGAGAATGACTAAAATGACTAAACAAATTATAATATTTGACTATAAAAATATTATTAAGTCTTAAGAACAGTAATAATAACAGCCATATTACCTTAAGAATAATTTTGAGTGAATATATAATTTTTATTATTTTAAATATTCAGATTAACTATGGTTGGTTGGTTGGTTGGTTGTTGTCTTTCCTTCTTGAAGAGGAACAAAATAACATCTCTACATTAGAGTTGAGTGACAATGTGTTCAACTGTGACTAATCTGACCAATATGAACTTGGAGTATTCTGCCATAGGTAGGGCACAAATAGTCCAAATGAACATTTGGGTTAGTTTCTTTAATTTTGTGCTTCTTACCTTTCTTTTGGGCAAATTTAATTTTGCTTTGCTCCTAGAGCACAGCATCTTCTCTGATGTGGGCACGCCACGTTGCCTGTGTCAATGTCTCCCATGTCAAACAATCTATCCTAAAGTTCTTAAGAGATACCTTGAGAGTGTCTTTGTATCACTTTTTATGACCGCCTTGTGAGATCTTTCCATATGTAAGTTCTCCAAAAAATAATAATAAAAAACAATGTGGCCAATCCAAAGAGTTGCACTCTCTGCAGTAGAGTTGAAATGAACTATAAAGGACATATGAAGAAAGATGCTATCTGCATCTAGAGAGAGAACTGATAAATAGATATAATAGAATAATTTTACATAGATATATATATGCATATGTGTGCATTTGCATCTAATGGTAGCTGTCTCTAGGGTGGGAACATAGAAGGAAGGGAAAAAAGAAATGTAAATAATAATTTTATTAGATAGTTAAAAGGAATAGCGAGTTGCATATAATAGATTTGCATGTTTCATGTAAAATCAACTTTTTATTATACTATGTTATGAAAATGCTTGTTTTATCCCATAAATCAAAAATAAATAAATAGAAAGAAAAAAATATCATCAGACCTTAAGAAATGATGAAATAGACAATTTCAGAGGATATTGAAAAGACCTTTAGAAACTGATACAGAATCAAGTAGGAATAGAACAAAAATTTATATAATGGTAACAACATTATAGATAAAAACTTTGAATGATTTTAGAACTCCGGTCACCTCAGGCATAATTCATAAGTTCAAAAGAATGAAAATGAAATATGCTATTTGTTCCCTGATAGAGATGGGGTCTTAAAATTCAGAAAGAGGCATATATTTCTGAATTTGGATAATGTGGGAATTTTTTGCTGGACTATTCACATATTTATTGAGGGTTTTGTTTTTCATTAAAAAAATGCTCAGGGCATCTCTGTGCTCTATGGTGCAGTGGATAGAGTATGAGCTCTGAAGTCAGGAGGACCTGAGTTCAAATCTGGCCTCAGACACTTAACATTTCCTAGCTGTGTGACCCTAGAAAAGTTACTTAACCCCAATTGCCTCCACAAAACAAAAACAAAAAAAACTCAGGATCAGATTAACAAAGAGCAAATCCTATATCACTTGTACATAGTGGGTATTTAATTTTTAAAAAAAGTCAATTCTCTTTCTTCTGCCCTTCCTGTATGTCATCATATCCAGATAATTAATCCTTTACTACTGTTTCATATTCCTTACTGGAAAAATCAGGTCTAGAGAGTTGTACTTCCTAGTAGGTAGTTTATGGTGACCTCAAAGTTTAAAATAATTCCAATTAAATTACAACTATAATATTTTCTATTCTCAGGAATCAGCAGTTTTTTTGGGGGTGGGGGAGAGGTTTATTCACCTCTCCCCCCGACCTTTTTTTTTTGTCCTCACCAATGTTCTGCAATTACATGGACATATGGGGAAATCAGCTCCCTGAGCACCAGCACCCATAGCCATTCCTTTATTTTGGGGATTCTCCAACAGCATGTACTGGGCACTGGGCCTGGAAGCACTCAGGATGCAGTCATGTCTTTGGGCAAAGTACAAAGCAGTTAATCACTCTGAAGCAAATACAACGATTACCAGAAATAGTAGAACAGAGTTGATAAGCTTATTAATATCCTGAAAATATGTCTCTATGCAGGCATCCAGCTTTCATATCCACTTTCAGATGTCTCAGAGTGTCAGACAGATTAGTGGCCAATGGTGTGAGAGTAAGAAACATTGGATGTCTTCTGGAGGTTATAGATTAAGCTGGCTGATTTTTAGTCAAAAAGGACTCTGAAGTTAGCATTGGACTCTTTTGCAGGATCTCCTTATTTATGTAGGAGTCCACAAGGAAGCATTGTGCAAGAACGGTATGTAGAAAGGAACTTGGCAGTTCAGAGGTATTACTGTGGCCTTAGTCTGAATTTTGAGGAGAGACTGCACTTTTTCTTATTATTGGACCCCATGTATGTGTAACAATAATTTTCTTCAAGATATCGACTCTAGGCTAGCTTTCAATCTTAGTGGGTTCTCATGTTACTGGAAGTTTTAGGTAATAATGCATTAAAACTCCCTTCAAACTCTTGGTAGAAAACTTTGGACTCCACTTACAGGAAGGAATACAAAATGATGAAGACAATCTGTTTCACCTCCCATCTCTGAGTTTTTGCACTGACTGCATGCATCCCTTCCATACCTCTTACCTTACAGAATCTTCAAATTTTGTTCCCCTAACTCAGCTCATTCAGCATTTCCTATAATATTTACTGATCCATTAGATTATTGGAGTGCTCTCTTCCTTAAATGATGGTGAAGATAGCTGTATCACTTTACAGTGATACAGTGGTATGATGGAAAGTATGCTAGATTTTGGAGTCAGAAGCTTTGTTCAAAGTTTTGCTCGATCACTTCCTAGTTGCATGACATTAGGTGATTCTTATGACTTATCTAGGCTATAATGTTCATCTTTAAAGGAAGAGAAGAGGGAACAAGTATTTTATTAAGCACCTATTATGTGCCAGGCATTGTACTAAATGTTTTACAAATGTAAACTCATTTGATATTAATTTTTAATACTTAAATGAACATTTTGACATTAACAAAATTTTTAACATTTGATTTTAAAATGAGGGTGATTGAAAGAGATCACTTACAAAGTTCCTGGAAGCTCCAAATCTATGATCCTATGATATCAGTAGAATGTAAGAATCTCGAGGTCAAGGATTGCTTTTTCACATTGTCTGTGTTTCAATAGGCCAGGCACATGTCAGTTGCCTGATGACTGTTCATTGCATTGTGTTGTGGGGATTAGTCAGAGAGGAAATGGAACT
This sequence comes from Sminthopsis crassicaudata, assembly GCF_048593235.1. Lineage (NCBI taxonomy): Eukaryota > Metazoa > Chordata > Mammalia > Dasyuromorphia > Dasyuridae > Sminthopsis > Sminthopsis crassicaudata. The sequence goes on from NC_133618.1 coordinate 116,911,624, forward strand.
ATGGATTGGCAGGAGGCCAGGCTCTTAAGATAGTCAGTACCCTAAGATAATAATAATAGTTTATGCTTCAATAAATGCTTTAATGTCTACAAGCACTTTCTTTACCATAGTCCTCTGAGGTTGGTAATTAAAGTATTATCTTTATTTTACAGATGAAGAAACTGAATTCTGAGAAATAAAAGGACTGTCTCATGGTCACAAAGATAGAAGATTTCTGAGGTAGGAATTAAATCCAAGTCTTCTTAGTCCAGTGCCTTTTCTATTAAATCACATTTCTCACTCCATTCTATTGGGAAGATGAAGAACAGTCAAAAATCTTTCTTCCTTTATGTTAATTGTAATTATCAAAATTGATATTTATATTTTAACATATTTAACATGTATTGGAATGCTTGCAATCTAGGGGAGGAGGTGGGGGGAAGGAGGAGAAAATTTGTAACAGAAGGTTTTGCAAGGGTCACTGTTGAAAAAATTATCCATGTATGTTTTATAAATAAAAAGCTATAAATAAAAAAGTTGATATTTATACAGGGCTTCATATACAAAATAGCTTAACATTAATTTTCCCATTTGAGCCTCATAGCAATCTTGTGAGAAAGGTCATGGTTATATTATCATCCCCATTTTACTGATGAGGAGATTGAGGCTTAAAGAAGTAGAATGATTTGATGTGGGGCAAACAGAGACAGAGGCAAAGCTTAGAATAGAATTAGAATCCAATCCTTTTTCTTTCCATTGCACCCAATTTTCAGCTGTCCTTTTGCAAATGACTTTGGAAACTTGATCTATGAGTATCTGAATCGTGTATGTGTGTGCGTGCGTATGTGTGTGTATATGTGTGCATGTATGTATATAATTACATATATCCATGCACAGAAATATACATACAAATACATATATGTATCAACCCACATCTAAATACATATATGTGTGCATGCATGTATGAATATATATACACACATATATGTATATACATGCTTGTATATAAATTAGAGGTTTATCATTTATGGTCCAAGATTGAATAACTAAAGAGTGAGATCCCTTTATAATTTAAATATGGACTGGTTTACAAAAAAAATGTTTGCACAGTTTACAACTTTGTAGGAACTTATCTAAATAAACTAAGTTAATTCAGTAATATTTCCTTCAAAGTGCCAAAGCTTATACTAGTAGGAGTGTTTATTAAATCAAGGCAAATGCCTTGTCCCCTCTCTAATATTATCTATAGGTATGGCCAAAGAATCATTACCTAGTGGCCAACTCTCTCTTTTTTAAATTAAAGCTTTTTATTTTCAAAAAAATATATATGGATAGTTTTCAACCTTCATCCTTGCCAAACCTTGTGTTCCAATTTTTTCCCTCCCTTTCTTTCACTCCCAACAAGTAATCAGCAAGTAATCCAATATATGTTAAACATGTGCAATTCTTCTATACATATTTTCACAATTACCATGCTGCATAAGAAAAATCAGATCAAAAAGGAAAAAAAAGAGAAAGAAAACAAAATGCACACAAACAACAACAAAAAGAATTAAAATAATATATATGTTGTGGTTCACATTCATTTCCCACTGTCCTCTCTCTGGGTGCAATCCTTCTCATATCTGTAATTATTGCTGTCATTTTGGTGTCCTAACCAGATTTCAATACTGTTTCCTCAGAGTTATTTTAGATTTATTCACGTTATAGAAAGAAGTCCCCTACTTAGTAAACTCTATTGGCTTTCTGTTATCTGTAGGATAAAATATAAGCTTATCTCTTTAGCCTTGGAGTAGACAACCTGGTGTCTGTCTGTCTGTCTGTCTGTCTGTCTGTGTCTCTCTCTCTCTCTCTCTCTCTCTCCCTCTCTCTCCCTCCCTCCCTCCCTCTCTCCCTCTCTCTCTCTCCCTCCCTCCCTCTCTCTCTCTCTTTCTCTCCTCCCTCCCTCTCCCTCTCCCTCTCCCTCTCCCTCTCCCTCTCCCTCTCCCTCTCCCTCTCCCTCTCCCTCTCTCTCTCTCCCTCCCTCCCTCCCTCCCTCCCTCCTCTCTCTCTCTCTCTCTCTCTCTCTCTCTCTCTCTCTCTCTCTCTCTCTCTCTCTCTCTCTCTCACCTCATTGAATATTTTTCCACTTCTGCATTCTATAATCTAGCCAAACTCATCTTGACTCTGTATCTCACACTCCATTTTCCACCTTTGTGCCTTTGCCCATGCATGGAATACATTTCCTGTTTAGTTCTTCCTCATAGTTTCTCTTTTCTTTCAAGATATAAATCAAATATTATGTTCTACACGAAACATTTCCTGAAACCTGCACACCAGCTAGGGTCCAGATTAATTTGTATTTAACTACTTGGTATGTGCTTGTATCTATTCACTTTACAGATTTGTGGTCTTCTTTGTTAGAATATAAGTTCCTTGCCAAGTAGGGATTGTTTAATTTATTGTGCTATAATTCAGTGCCTTGTATATAGTAGGTGTTTAATAAATATTTGGGGATTGATTGATGATAATTCTTTTCTGATCCTCATGCTTGATCCAATGGCTCTGTGAGGGCATGAACTGTATCTTTCTTTCTTTCTTTCTTTCTTTCTTTCTTTCTTTCTTTCTTTCTTTCTTTCTTTCTTTCTTACCCAGGTTAGTGCCTATTATGGGCACCTAGTATGGACTAGATGTGTCATTTGAATGCTGACTAAGAGATGTAGAGGGGTAAGTCATCAGTACCATTGACATGCCAGATTTATTCAACCTTCATGAAAAGATTTTTCCAGTGCAGAATTGTTATATGAGATCTATCCCTTTACTCAAATGAGAAACAGGTTTGTCCTAGAGAGGAGGGTAAGAAGTAATATGCAATTTCATTGCTGGGGTGACCTGACTGTTGCCAAGGACCTGCGAATGGCTTTGTTAAGTGTGTCTCTATCTCTTGAGGACCTGATATCTTTTAATGTTCAACTCGAATCCTCCATGGAGTTTTCCAGGACTGCTCCAACTCTCATTGATATAGTCATCCCTTTTCTGAACTACACTCCTTACAGATTTTTTCTAGATATTTTATTATATTTTTATTGTTCAGGAATTTCCATTGTGTCTAACTCTTAGGGAATCTTTTGGGGGTTTTCTTGGCAAATATATTGGAGAGTTTTGTGATTTTCTTCTCCAGATCATTTTACCAGAGAGCAAACTGAAGCAGAGTTAAGTGACTTGCCATAGCTAGTAAGTGTCTGAGCAATATTTGAAGTCAGGAAGATAACTTCCTGATTTCACATCCAGCAGCACTCTATCTGCTATGTCACTTAGCTTTCCCTATGTTATCATAGTCTATGTTATAGACTATGTTACATATTGTATATATTATATGCTATCATATTGTCTAATTTTTTTACATGCCTTTACTTTTGCCTTCTAGGATTCTCTACGGTGTCAACCACATCTTAGGTTTTCCCTCCTTGCCTCAAAGAGCTAGACAAATAGGTACTCCATAAAGACTTGTGATTGACTGCTAGCATCACTTCACAGATTTTCTTGGGCAGATGTTTTCAGGATTTCCATATGTGACCCTATCAATGGGTGACAGATGAAAAATCTAAAAGGAACTTCCTCTACTCAGTTTATATCCTTAACCAGACAATTCAGGATGTCTTTCTCTTTACTCTGATACATTTGGCCAGAAGGGTCTGTCTTCCCCAGGGAACAGACAGAAATATTAATTAGTGCAAGTCAGAGACCTGTTGACAATACCCACTCTTCCTTTCCTTTGGGGTGGGAGATTCCTTAAGCTTCAACTAAGACACATTTCATCAGCTCAGGTTTTGCCCTGGAGAGTCTTCATCATAGCCTGTAATTCCCATTCTTGGCCTTGGGTTTTTGTAATGACTTCGTGCTGATGTTGGGTTTCTTTCTTTCTTTCTTTCTTTCTTTCTTTCTTTCTTTCTTTCTTTCTTTCTTTCTTTCTTTCTTTCTTTCTTTCTTTCTTTCTTTCTTTCTTTCTTTCTTTCTTTCTTTCTTTCTTTCTTTCTTTCTTTCTTTCTTTCTTTCTTTCTTTCTTTCTTTCTTTCTTTCTTTCTTTCCTTTTTTTTATCTCCTATGCAGAATCTTTAAAGCCAGTAGTACGCCTTTGATTATAGATTTAGAGCTTGAAAGGGACCCTGGAGGCTATTTATCCCAAGCAATACAGTTTAGCCAGAGGAAACTGAAGACCAAGGGTTTAAGTACTTGAAAAGGTCACAAAGGTAGAAATGAGGAGTGTCACGATTTGAAGACAAGTTGCCAGACTCCAGCTTTAGTGCTGTTTCCACATGGATGTTCATTGTGTTACTATTGGTTAGTGTTAGATTTTTATGTATATCTAGTTATTTGCCAATTGCTGTAACATAACATAATTTCTAAGTTTGTGTTAGAATAATTGGTAGTTACTTCATGCACATATTCTTATACTCCTAACTCATTTCCTGGCCTTTTTGTGGCATGCATGTAGACCAAATGCCCTAAAAGGAATCATTTGGTAATTTGCACTTCCTAAGGAAATTTGCTTCTTATTAAGGTTTGAAAAAAATAAATCTAGTTCTCGCCTTAATATTTGGGTTGCTGGAGGGGAGAGAGAATTGGGCTGACAGTCTCAAGATCTGTATTCTAATTCTGTTTCTGTCTTTGGTAGGCTTTCTATGATTATGACCAATTCTTCTTATACATCAAATGGAGTTTAGAATGATTAAAGGATCTCAAAATTTCCTTCTGGCTTTACAGTCTCTATTTTTAGCATTTTCTGGTATGAAACTTTTCTTGACAACCATTCTCAAGATAGACACATGGCTTTTTACAACTAATAGTTTACCTGAGCCAAAAGAAATCCCTCAAAGGAATAAGATGGGTTTCCCCTCCTTCTTCCCTCCCAATCCATGGATTGATATTGTTCCTGTGGGAAATGTTTGAAGAAATGATTTTCTTTAAAAAATCAAAATCATTCCAACCATTTGCAATCCATATGAGAATTCATTGTCTTATTCTACTGTAAAGGATGCTTCGTGAATTGCAGTGATGGATTTTAATGTGGAAATACTGAACTCCTTTGTTTTAGGGAGAGAGAATGGATCAATGGGATTATAATAGAGCCATTGAATGACCTTTAACTTTAAGATAATTTCTAATGAGAAAATCCAGTTTCTTTCCAGATATTTTCTACAGGGTATCCCAAAATTCCACTATTATTATACATATTGCCAGTCAGTTAATAAGCATGTTTTAAGGGCCCAATGTGTTTTAGGCACTGTGCCAAGCACTGAGGATACAATTCTTGCCATCAAGAAAATAATAATCTAATGGAGAAAATAAGCAAGCAAATAAATTTAGACAAGCTATAGTTTGTTTGTAATATATATATATATATATCTTTCTTGTTTTATATGTAGATAATTTGTTTATGCCCTCTGTAGCTTACATGTTTATATATATGTGTGTGTAGGTATATGTATGTATGTATATATATATATATATATATGCATGTATAAATAAATATATTTATGAAATTATTAGCAGAGGGAAGACACAAGAATTAAGAGGAGTTGAGGAAGGCTTCCTAAAAAAGGTAAGGTTTTAATTGGGATCTGAAGGAAGCCAGGAAAAAGAGGAGCCAGAAGTGAAGAGGGAGAACATTCCAGGTATGGGTATAGACAATGAAAATTCCTGAGCTGAGTAACAGAGAATCTTATTTGTAGAATAGTAAAATACTATTTGATCCAGCAGTGTTTCTATTGGGCTTGTATCCCAAAGAGATCATAGAAGAGGGAAAGGGACCCACGTGTGCAAAAATGTTTGTGGCAGCCCTTTTTCTAGTGGCCAGAAACTATAAACTGAGTGGATGTCCATCAGTTGGAGAATGGCTGAATAAATTATGGTATATAAACGTTATGGAATATTATTGTTCTATAAGAAACGATCAGTGGGATGATTTCAGATAGACTTTGAGAGACTTACATGACCTGATGCTAAGTGAAATTAGCAGAACCAGGAGATCATTATCACAGCAACAGCAAGATCATACCATGATCATTTCTGATGGATGTGGCTCTCTTCAATACTGGGATACTTCAGGTCAGTTCTAATGATCTTGTGATGAAGAGAGTGATTTACACCCAGCGAGAGGACTGTGGGAATTGGGTATGGATCACAACATAGTATTTTCACTCTTTTTGTTGTTATTTGCTTGCATTTTATTTTCTTCCTCATTTTTTTTCCTTTTTGATCTGATTTTTCTTGTGCAGCATGATATTTGTGGATATATGTATAGAAGAATTGCACATGTTTAATATATATTGGATTATTTGCTGTCTAAGGGAGGGGGTGGGGAGAAGGAAGGGAAAAATATGGAATACAAGGTTTTGCAAGGGTGAATGTTTAAATTATCCATGTATATGTTTTTCTTTTTAAAAACTTTAATTAAAAAATAAATACATTTAAAAAATGAACAGCAAGGTGGTCAGGATCCCTAAATCAAAGACTATGTGGTCAGAAGTAAATGATATGAAAACTGGAAAGGTAGGAGGGAGATAGTTTATGAAAGGCTTTGAATGCCAAACAGAGGATTTTGTATTGGATCTTAGCAGTCATAAAAAGTTATTGGAGTTTATTGAATAGGGCTGTGCTTTAGTAAAAATAATTTTGTGGACTGAAGGATGAAATGAAGTAGGGAGAGACTTGAAGCACGTATATGCCTAGTGGGCTACTGTAACAATCTAGACAGAAGATGATGATAAGGGCTTGCATTAGAATGGTGGCAGTGTCAGAGGAGAGAAGGAGCAATATTTAAGAGAGGTTGCAAAGATGAAATTGATGGGTCTTGGCAGCAACTTAGATATGGGGGTAAGATATAGTGAGATGTCCAGGTTGATTCCTAAGTTATGAGCCTGAGGGACTTGGAGGAATTTGATGTCCTTGACAGTAATAAGGAAGTTTGGGAGGGGGGAAGCGTTTGGGAGAAAGATAATGAGTTCTGTTTTGGACATATTGAGTTTAAGATGTCTAGTAGACATCCAATGTAGGATTTTTAAAAGGCAGTTAGAAATGTGAGACTGGGCAGGTAGATTTGAGAATCATCAATATAGAGATAGCCATTAAATCCAGAGGAGCTGATGAGAGAGGGAGAAGACAAGAGGTTCCATGGCAGAACTAAGGACATTGAACACTATGCTCTTAAGTTTCAGGGATTTACTTTATTCTCTTTTTCTCCTCTCTTCAACCAGAATTTGATGGTGTCTAAATAATATCAAGTATTCAGAAGGAAATTGAAAAAGTCAATCCAATTTCCATATATGTAGATGCCTGGTACTGTATTGACCAAACATCAAGATTCTTCAGTTTTAAAAGGTTTGCTTTCTTTGACATCCATTGCTCTGTACACCCAATGGCCTTTTTTACATCATGTCTAACATGCACTAAAGCTAATACTTCAAAGAAGCCAGGGGCCATGTTCACATAAAGGGAATTGAAACAGTAAAGTTGATGTTGCTGCCGTGTGTGTGTGTGTGTGTGTGTGTGTGTGTGTGTGTGTGTGTGTAAAAATGATAGTCTTCGGTATAGGCCATCTTGGGAATGGTGAATAGTTTTATAATTGAGGTGGAAGCCTTTTAGTATGTAGGGTATACTGACATCTATGCACATCTTATTAGATCCATGGTCCCATGGAAGGAAATGATAAACATCCTTCTGACTTCTGACAATTGTGGCTGATGGAAATTATTTGGTTCCAGTCATTGTGACCTATTCTTAGAGGGATACAGTAACAACTTAAAAACATTAAGGCTTTGATAGTGTTAAGATGGTCTACACTGACTCAGATTTGACTCTTCCCCCTGATATCACACAGGTGGATATCATGTGCTTTCTTTCCAGTTTTTCAAAACTTGAAAGCTACACTAAAACTTGCTACATTTCCTCTACCCCTCTTTGTCTTCTCCCCGCCTCTCTGTTTCTCTGTGTGTGTGTATGTGTGTGTTGTCTCTCGCTCCTTTTCTCTTTCTCCTTCCCTGCCTCTCTCCCTTCTTTCTTCCCTCCCTTCCTCTCTCTTTGTCTCTCTCCTTTTCTTTCCCTTTTCTCTCTCTCTCATCTCCATCTCTCTCTCTTCTCTCCTCTTTATCTCTCTCCATATATGTAGATATAGGTACACACATAGATTTTAACATGCCCATATGCACACATTGCATGTGTGTACATGCAATGCACACACAGCATAAATGATAAACCAAGTGAATTTAGTATAATTTCCTGTCATTTACAATAAAAATGTTAGAGATTTTTTACACTTCTAGCATTTTTATTGTAAATGATAGGAAATTATGTACATATGCTTAGGAAAAAAAAGATAAAGGGATTAGGCTTTGTATCCCAGGGACTTTTGTCAAAGGAAAATGCTTTTTAGTGGAGTCAGGAGCTAAGCTAGTATTTTTTAGTTCTTTTAAAGTGAAGGTGATATGGGTAGAGAAAATCCTTTTGTGCTCAATGATACTATGGGGAGTAAGGTGTAGATTTGGGAAAATAAACTCACACAAACGAATTAAAATATTCCAAATGGCCTATGTAATGCTTACATCTATATTAGAAGCATCTATGTTTCTAGATTAACCTCAGTACAATTATTAATAGTACCTTTGATCCAGTAAGCATATGCTTACTATGATGCATCTGGGCCACAACTGTCATGATTAGTGAGGAGTGGGGCTGGACTTTAACATATGGAGAGATCCTTACTTTTTTGGGAGATACCCAACTTAGTGGAAGAAATTCCTCTGAGGGAAGACTATGTGGGCCTTGATTGTATGCTGTGTTTGGAAATTAAGAGAAGAACTGTGCTAAGAGGACTTGATCACGCTGTATAGACAGATTATTTTTAAACATTTTTCTAACCTTGGGTTTTATGCTTAAATTGAAATTGGAAAGTGACAAAGGAAATTAGGTACCAAAGAGTATGCTGGGGGAGAAACATGCTGCACATAATTTTAAGGATTAGGCTCTTCTTGTCCAATTCTAGCTCTGCATTTAAAAAAGGGAAAAAAAGAATAATTTTCCTCAAAAAGTTTAAATTCTGATAGAGTTAGACAACATAAGTCAGTCAGTCAATAAACTTTTATTCACTCTACTTATGTGCCACGTACTATACTAAGTGCTGTTGTAGTGTTGTTTCAGTCATATCCAACTCTTTGTGACCCCATTTGGGGTTTCTCTTGGCAAAACTACTAGAGTGATTTTCTTCTCTATTTCATTTTATAGAAGAATAAAACTCAGGCAAACAGGATTAAGTGACTTACCTAAGGTCAGATAGCTAGTAAGTATCTGAGGCCAGATTTGAAATCAGGAAGATGAGTCTTTCTGATTGCAGTCCTAGCACTCTATTTACTGAACTATCTTGCTGCCCCTGCTAAGCATTAGGGACATAAATAAAGGTAAAAAACCAACAAATAGTTCTTTTCTTCATAGATCTCACATTTTAATGGGGAAATAAACCTAAAAATTTTAAAAAATACATTTAAGACTTACAGAGTAAATGAAAGGTAATAGCAAATGTAGTAGCAGAAGGAACTAGAAAAGGATGCTTGCAGCAAATGGGATTTGAACTGAATCTTTAACATTCATTTTTAAATAAAACTTTATGTTCCAGATATTTCTCCTTCCTCCCCTTATCTTCCTCCTCCTCAAGAGAGCAAACAATCTGATATAGGTTAAATATGTGTAGTTCTTTTCAACATATTTCCATATTTTTCATGTTGTGTAAAAAAAATCAGATCAAAGGATTAAAAAAACACAAGAAAGAAAAAAAAACAAGCTAACAAACAACAGCAACAACAAAAATATCATGCTTCCATCCATATTAAGTCTTCATAATTCTTTCTCTGGAATTGCATAGTATTTTCCATCCCAATCTTTTGGATTTGCCTTGAATCACACTATTGTTGAAAATAGCTAAGTCCATCATAGTTGATCATTACATAGTATTGTTGTTATGTATGCAATGTTCTCTTGGTTCTGCTCACTTCACTCAGCATCTGTTCAGGTAAGTCTTTTCTGAAATCAGCTTGCTCATCATTTCTTATACAACAATAATATTCCATTACTTTCATATACCATAATGTCTTCAGCTCTTCTCCAACTGAAAGTCATCCACTCACTTTCTATGAACTGAGTCTTGAAAGAAGCCAGAGTCTAGAGGCAGAGGTGGAGAGGGAGAGCATCTCTGGGGGACAGTTAATACAAAGACAAGGAGATAGAGTGTCATATGCAAGCAACAATAGGAAATAATGTGGCTGGATTGTGGAATAGATAAGAGCCAAGTAAAAAATAAGAAAATTGGAAAGGTAGGAAAGGCTTAGGTAACATAGAGCTCTCAATGTACAAAAGAAGGCTTTATATTTGCTCTTAGAAGCAAAAGGAAACCAGTGGACTTTGTTCAAATGTTTTGCCCACAAAACAGGGCTTGTCATCCTGAAAGTTAAGCAGGACAGACTTTGAGCTAACCTAGGCTGTTCAAACTGCTTGCTTTTTATTTGTATTACTCTACTAGCTGTTGCTTTAAAAAGATGGAATAACCTTGGCCTCCCGTGAAACTGGTATTTAGAATTGATTTCAAGTACATAGGCCTATCTGAGAAGTGAAGTGAAGATGGCTGTGTTGGTGATATGTCTATTTGGCAAGCCTTTATCCTAGTGGGACGGAGTTTGAAATCTCCCAAGTCATTGTGCATTTCAAATGGTGGGAACAGTGGGGTGTTTTCTTTTCCTTTAAAGTATCTCTTCACTACCAAGACTTTTTTTTTTAAACTCTGGAGACCTGCATGCATTGCTCATTTTTTTTTTTTTAACATGAAGATAAGTCATTGACTTGAAAAAGCTACATGGATTCTTATTTCTGTCTGGAGCTTGCTGCTCTTTCCCCTTTTCCTAACAGCAAATCCTCTCATAATTATCCTCATCACCAAAGCCCGGGCAGGCTTACTTTTCAAAAAAGAGAATCTAAGAAGGGTAAAATGGCTTCCACCTCATGCTGGTAAACATTTCTTTGTTTAATGAGGAAGTTTCTCAGCCCCAGATTATGGATATTATGTATGTTATTATGGTGCCATGATCCGAAAGAGGGAGAGATTTCATATCCCTTTCAAACTGACTGCTAGGAAATCATAGTAATATTAGGATTTAGGTAGACAACATAGTAATATTAGGATTTAGGTCAACAAAAGGGAATTAAATATTTTTCTGAAGTCCCTATCTTCTTTTTTTTGCAATGTAAGCCATGTTAGTGTTTAGAAATCCTAATTCTGACTCTTTTCTTGATATATCTGCCCTATGATGCTTAGGGGAAAATTATATTAATGAATCATCTTGAGATGATAGCATTTCATAAGGCTAAAGGAACACTTTCCATATGGGGTAGTGGAGGAATCTCTCGACCTGAAGTTAAGGGATCTACTCTTGACTTAGCCACTGACTTGCTGTGTGATCTTGGGAAAACTATTTAACTCTCTGGGTTTCAGTTTTTCATTGATAAAATGAATATTACAATGCCTGCTTTACTTCCTTCACATATTGTTATAAAGATACAATGAAACCTGAAATGGTTCTAAAAATGCCCTCCCTAAATGTATTATAATTATCTTTCCAACACTACGTCAATATAGCTTAGTCAGTCATATCATCTTGGATCTAGGAAGAAGACTACTTTTCTTTGTAAATCACACAGAAAATGTTTGCCTGCTAGGGTTACATTGAAGGTAGTTTGGATCCTTAACTTAAGTGGAAATTCTTATTCCCCCCCCCTTCACAAAATTAATAACATTTTTTTCTCCATAAAATATCAGTGCAGGAAGCATCATTCTTTAAAATCTTTTCCCCATTCCCATGCTGTAACTTAAAAAAAAACCCTTTTGGACTAGAACTCTGTGCATAATAAGTATACAGGGGTGGTTGATTGACTAACTAACCAACTGACCTGAGAGAAATGAAAGATACCAGTCTTTTGTGTGTAACAGAGAGGCAAGTGAAAATCACCTCTTCCATAGTCCCTGCTGGGGAAAAGCAAGGACTCTGCTGATTGTGTTTATCTAATTTAGATTGTGTCTATTTAATTTAGATTATGTTTGTCTAATTTATATTATGAGCCCACTCAATTGAAATTGAGTCTCACTTGATGTTTTGTTTGGTGTTCAGTGTGTTGTCAGGGCTCTGATAAGATACATTAAGGAACAGTGAAGATTCTTGACATGTTTATTGCTCTTATCAATTTTATATTCAAAGAAACCAACTTCAGGAAGTTGAAACTTTTTGTCTGCTTCTATCTGCCTCTAGAACATCTGGGTAAAAAAAGTGAAAAATCTCAGTATCCAGATGCTTATGAACATCTGCATGATTTGTGAATTTGTGCATTAATTGTAGTATTCTTTATGTCTTGAAATTACATAAACTTTATATTTTGTTCCCTAAGTATCTCCTGCTTTCCCACTCTCCCCTGTAATATAAGCTCTTTGAGGGCAGGGACTACTTAATTTGGGATTTTTATCGCCAGTGCTAAGAACGATGTTTTGAAATTAATAAATATTTATTGAATTGAAAATTGCAACAAAACACATAGATGATATAGCATTTATAGCACTTTAATTTAATTTATTTTTTATTCACAACAGCCAAATGAAGAAGAAAATGTGTGTGTTCTGGTCCTTATTTTAGGGATGGGGAAACTGAGGCTCTGAAAGAGTAAATTGCTCACTCACGCAATAAGTGTCAGAATCAGAATTTTTACCCAATCTCTTGACTTTCTTTGTCTAGCACACTTTACACTCCACCACACAGGCATCAGGAAACATGAGGATTTTAACCTTGTTTTCTGATTTTGCACTTACCATTGTTTTAGGCAGATTAAATTGGTGCCAATGCACATTATCTGGTAGATTAAACCCAGTATTGACAGTCCTAGTACAGAGCTGCTTTCAGTGGCTAATTTTTTTCTTCTAGCCTTGTTTCTCACATAGTCATTTTTCCCCTTCCTTATTGAAGAAAACAAAAAAAGCTTAAAAGTAGAGTTAAAAATACACACCTGTCCCTTTTTAAATTCACAGGTAACAACAGATTGAGTTTATTCAATTTTTTTTTCTAGCAAAGAACTCATAATCTGATTTTGTCATATAACATTTCTTTAGGATGGTGACAAGTATCTCCTCTAGGCCACACTGGTATTCTTTGATGTTATACTTGTCTTTTTCTGTGCTCATGAAGGTGGTTTCTGCAGTATTTTGCCAGTGTAGTAGATGGATTCACCCATCACTTAAATGAGCCATTTTATAAACAGGGAACTGAGGCATAGAGGTTTAAAATGATTGGGAGAGGGTGAGAACTTAGTTAGAATTCCTTCTCTAATTTTCTTTCCTTTATATTATTTTACCTCAATTATAAATACTTCTCTCTTTGCTGATGCTCACCTTCTCTCATACTGATCTAGTTAAAAAGCAGAATTTCCAGATTGTGATAAACAAGAGGACTTTCCTTTGAGAGGAGAATTCACTCATAACTATTTTGTTTAAAATTCATGTATAGTAGGGGACCTATTTCCCAGATCAATTCTCCAAATGTGAACTAAACACCTACTTTGTGCAAAGTACTATGCTGAATGCATTGGAGGACATGATAAAGAATATGATTAATGATTTATTGCTCCTTTTGATAGATTATTATCCATGTCATGCCCCTTAATTGTGGATGTATTCAAGGATCTCTCTGAAATTCTCTTTTCTTCTCTTTCTACACACTCTCTTATAAAAGATGAAGAGCTGGTGAAGTATATAGAGGCAGCTAGGTGGAGCAGTAGATAGAATTCTGAGTCTGAAATTCTTCTTCTTGAGTTCAAATCTGGCCTAAGACACCTACTAGTGGTGTGACTCTGGGCAAGTCACGTCATCCTGTTTGTCTCAGTTTCCTCATCTGTAAAATGAACTGGAGAAGGAAATGGCAAATCACTCCAGTATCTTTGCCAAGAAAACCCCAGATGGAGTCACAATTAGTCAGATAGAATGGAAATGATTGAATGGCAATATCATAGATAAAGGTCAGGAAGACCTGAGTTCAAATTTGACCACAGATACTTACTAGATGTAGGACCTTAGACACTATTAATTATTACTTAGTTGCTATGGGTTCTATGCAGTTGTGTTCCAATATCTGTGCATATATGTTAGTTTCTCCTGCTCTCTATTTCCAATTACTTATGTCAACCCAGCTATCTAAACCAACTCCATTGCATCCCTGTCACCTCTAGAAGGAAACAATAAAATCCTCTGTCATTCAAAATCCTTCACAACCTGGACCACTTCTACCTTTCCACTCTTCTTCCACTCTCCACTCTAGTCAGTGACACTGGCTTCCTTGGTATCCCTCACAAAAAAATCTGTCTCCAGATTCTGGGCATTTCCACTGGCTCTTCCCCATGTCTGGAGTCCTCTACATCTTCATCTCTGCTTCCTGGCTTCCCTGGTTCTCTTCAAGTCTCAACTAAAAACTTGTCTTCTACAATTAGCCTTTCCTTATCCCCCTTAATGCTAATACTTTCCTTCCATAGGTTATCTTCAATTTATTCCATATATAGCTTGTTTCTACATAGTTGTTTGTATGTTGCTTCCCCAGTAGACTGTGAGGTCCTTGAAAACAGAGACTGGTTCTTGCCTTTCTTCCCCACCTCCCCTCCCAAGGTTTAACACAGTGCGTGGAACAATAACATTTAATAAATATTTATTTATTTACTGATTGATAGACCTATTATTAAATGTTTCAATTTGGATGTGCATAGGCATCTCAAACTCAGTGTATCACAAACAAAAATCATTTCCTTTCCTCCTCTTCTAATTTTTCCCATTTCTTTTGCAGGGACTATTATCTTTTGAGTCAGGCATGTTTGCTGCCTTCTAGTTATACTCACCTCCTTAAGCTTCTTCATTTCAAATATACAATTAGTTCCCAAGTCTTGTTGATTCTGCCTTTCCATCTTTTTTTTTTCTTTGCATTTATTCTCTTTTCTCAATTGACCTCAGCACTACCTTAGCTCAGTTTCTCATCACCCTTCACTCGTACCCATGCAACGAATCCCTAATTTGACTAGGTCTCCTCTCATTTCTCTCCAGTCCACTTTCCATACAATTACCAAAGTAATATTCCTAAAGCACAAATTTCACCATGTCATTAATAAGCTTAAGCAGCTCCCTATTACCTCTAGAATCAATTTCAGAAATTTTGATTTGGCATTTCAAGTTCCCAACCCGGTTCCAATTTACTTTTTTGAGGATTGTCATACAGTCCTCTCCTTCACACAACTTTCTGTTCTAGACCAACTGGTCTCCTTCCACTCCCTCATGCTATCATTCTCCCATCATGTTTATATTCACTTGTTGCCCATGTTTAAAATGCACTTATTTCTAACTCTTGGAATACATAATTTCCTTCAAAGTTCAATTTAAAATGCCACATGGTGCACTGCCTGATATTTCCTAGTTGCTAGTTGACCCCCTCATTTTTATTTTGTAAATACTTTTATTGTATATGTTGTTCCCTCTATAGACTGTGAGCTTCTTGAAGGCCAGAACTGTTTCATTTTTGCCTTAGATCTCCAGAGCCTAGCATAGTGGTTGGCCCCACAGAAGGTGCTTACTAACTGCTTTTTGATTAAAAGAGGGAATAATGTCATAGAATCTAGAACTGGAACAGATTTTAGAAATTACTTAATCCACTCTTCATTTTACAGACAGAAAACTGAGGTCTGAAGAAATGAAGTGATTTCTCCCAGGTCTCGTTTATGAAAAGCATAGTAGGGAACTGAAATCAGGCCAGGTCTTCTGACTACAAAGTCAATGCTTTTTATAGACATATGCTAATATAATGCAAATAAAATAAATGATGATTTACTTAGTGCAATTTAAAGAATGTCATCAGAGAACTGTATGCCAGGAATAAAAAAAGATGGGCCATTTATAGCATTAAAGTAAGGGATGGCCCATGAACAGTATATGTATTCCATAATTATTCACATAATAGGAGAACTAGAAAAAAGGCAGGTTTGGTGGACTCCCAGGAAAGAATTTGTGGGAGGGGCAGCTAGGAGGTGCAGTAGATAGAATACCAGCCCAGAAGTCAGGAGGACATGAGTTCAAAATCAGACCTGAGACATTTAACACTTCCTAACTGTGTGTCCCTGAGCAAGTCACTTAATCCCAATCCCCTCAGGGGAAAAAAAGAATTTATGGGAAAACGTGGACAAAAATGATACAAGATGGGCAGTGATGGGCAGACACCCATGTGTATCACTCAGAGCCACTGGGGTTCATGCTTGTCTGTACAGGACTGTGCAAGAATTATGTGTTTAGTGCCAAGTGATTTAGGAAAGCTAGTGAGTACTATATGAATGTCAAAGTGGAAGAGCTCGTTGGGGGTGGTCCAAGAAAGTGAGGGTATATCTCTAACTAAATACATTGCTTGGCGCATAGTCAAATGAGGAAGTGCTTGCTTGCTGCCTGCCTGATTTACATGTTGACCCTCTCATCACGCTGTAAGCTCCTTGAGGGGAGGAACTATATTTTTGTCTTCGTATTATCAACCTCTTTGTCCAGAGCCTGGCGCATAGAAATGCCGGAGGAGAATTTGGAGCCCTTCTAAAATAACTAGGATTAAGTGGATGCGTAAAAAGTACTATGATTCCGGATCATCTCCACCTCAGTTTATTGGTTCCACCTTCGAGGCTTCCCACCCCTTTCCAGGATACTTACTTACCTAGAGTTACCTATGGATGTTAGATACCTCTCCCAGGACCAGGTGGGGCTGGGCTGCGGAAGAAAATGGATAGCTCCTAGACTTGGGAAACCATCACCACCTGCACAGAGGCGCTCATCTTCCGGAAGGCGCAAAGGGCACACTTTGCACTTGGGTTATCAGATCTCGGCAGCCCTTTGGGGCTAAGTTTCTCAAGATATTTGCATTTGAACAAGAACCTCGCCTCTTCCCCCCCTCTAGGGCGGGATGCCGTGAAGTTACCGCCTTCTCATTTGAAATAGTTTTAAAAAGGCTTAAAGACAAATAATCCTTCAAATTACAATCGCTGGTATTTACCCAACGAAAAGACTGGACGCGGAGCTTTGTTTACAGCGGTGGGGGCCCCCACCTTAGGTTGGGTTCGCCTGAGTCTGGGGAGTTAAAAGAAGGACCTGGCTGAGTAATCTCACCATGGGAGGGGAGAGGCATGCTCAATCAGATATTTAACACTCCTTAGCAATTATGGGAATTTTTTATTTTCTCCCTGGTAGGAAACATTGCACTTTACTGCAGTGTTTCAAGTTTGCCTCCAATGAGATCTGATAGAAGTGCTTTTTATCCCCTGAAGATACAGTACCAAATACAAATCATCATTGGTTTTATCTCAGCTGGAGCTGCCTATTCTCCAAATGAGTTTACTCTGTGCAACTGCCCATCAAGCACATTTTTTATCCTTCATCCTGCTCCTCGACTATAGCTGGGTTTAAATCCTTTCTTCTGTCCTTTGTTCCTTCAGCTCAGCGAAGTAAACAGCGGGATTGATCTTACACTGCATTTTGGTATTGTTCCAACCGCTCATCAATAGACATGGGCTGGGAATGCACTGACTGGAAAAGAAGGGCCAGATTGAAATTCACTTTGGGTCTTTGTGCCTTTTAGTGTGCAGCGGAATGTCCCTAATCTGAGAGCTGCTACACGGCCTGCCTATCGACATGCAAATGAATCAGCGAGATGAGTCCCATATTAGTGTGGAGGAAAAGTCTTTAAAGGTATCAGGGGGGAGGAAAAAAAGGGAGAAAGGGAAAGAGGGGAAAAATAAAGGAAAATAGAAAGAAAGAAAAAAAAAAGAAAAAGAAGAAAAAAAGAGGAAAGAAAAGGAAATAAAGAAAAAGAAAGAATGAGAGAAAGAACCTAAAGGGGGAGGGCAGAAAGAATTAAAGGAGAGAGAAAAGGAAAGAAAGAAAAGGAATGAGAGACTTTTTTCCACCTTTCTCGACAATCTCCCCTTCCCCATTTGTGTGTGTGTGTGTGTGTGTGTGTGTGTGTGTGTGTGTGTGAGAGAGAGAGAGAGAGAGAGAGATAGAGAGAGAGAGAGAGAGATGATGATGATGGTGATGATGAATGGCAAAGGGAATAAATAGGGCAATGGACCTTTGCCTTTCTCTCTTATTAATGCAGCTGCTCCCTCACAAGGTGCCCCAAGTAATGAAATCCATGGTTTTTAGAACATCTTTAACTATTCTTGTAGTAAGAGGAAGTTAAGGGTGTTGTCAGCTGTGAAAAGAACAGAAGATCGTAAGAGGCACTTTTTTGAACTATTTAAAAAAACCCTTTGTTCCTTCATTAATTTGAAAGTGAACTGTTTCAATACTTTTTTGGGGGAGGGGTTTTCCTTTTTGTTTTAAGACATCCCTATACCCTTCAGGGCTTAATTTTGACTGAAAGCTGTGCATTTTGAAGTTGAATTTGAGACAGTAGCAGAAATGTAATATTAAAACATATGCACAGAGCATATCATTCTGCCTGCCCCCCTCCCCTTTGTTATTTTATCAGCATCAGATATAGGAATTTCTGGTGTGGGGCTCCTTCTTGTGAGGCAGACCATAGACCATATATAACTATTGCTTAGTCAGATTGGCCTTATACAGGACAGACATTCTATTTCCCGTTTGTGCTCCTTTGCACATTTGCACCTGCAAATACACCCCTTCCTCATCTCCTCAGCTTCTTAGAATCCTCATTTCTTTCAATGCACAACTCAATTCAGCTCCAATATGGCCTTCCACATGAAGCTTTTCCTGTCTCAACAGTTGCTAATGCTGCTCCCCAAATTACCTGTGTACCTGTACTCCCACCCCAGATCCTAGAACAGGGTGACATTGTAGGCTATCAATAAGAGCTTATTGATTGGTTAATGTGGCAGGTAGGTAGTACAATGGTTAGAGCACTGGGGCTGGAGTCAGGAAGATCTGAGTTCAAATCTAGCAACAGATCCCCATAGTTTGCCTTAGAATTACCATCTGTAAAATAGGTATAATAGTACCTATCTCTCAGGCTGTTGTGAGGATCAAATGAGAGGAGAATTGGAAAGTACTTAGCGCAGTCCCTGTCACATAGTAAGCTATATATATATACATACATATATTTATTTATTTATATAATTTTTGTGCTGGTAGAGATAGTCTGATACTTGATAAAATGTGAAATTAAGAAATTAAGAAATTAATTTAAAAATTAAATGTGAAATTAAATGTGAAAATTAAATGTGAAATTAAGAAAATAAACTCTCCAAACAAAAATTTAAAAAGCAAACACATAATAGGCTACTTTTTTTTTTTTTTTGGCAGAATACCTACTAACATCAATCGTTTGCTATTTTATTATTTTGCTGCCTTTTGTTTTTCACATTTTAGAAAACCCAAATACTATTTTGACTTATAAACTACTCTGAGAACAAAAATGCGACCTTCTTTTTTTATGCCTTCTGTGTCCTATTTTTATTGGTGTTTGATAAAATGTGATTCTGTAAAACAGAAACACATATTGTTGTTGTTCTTATTGCTTGTCCTTCGTTCTCCAAGAGGGGACCAATGACATCAGGAGGGTGATGTATTGACTTGCAAGTGAATTGGATTTAAATGAGGCAGAGCTGTGCAGAATCATCAGCCTCACTCTCTCCTCCACAGTCATCTGAGTCCAGTGGTAAGACATAGGTCAGGAAGCTTGGCAATGGCCCCAGATGCAGTGAAAGACCTTGGTCTTTTTAAGCTCTGGAAAACCAGGCTTTGATAAAGCCCATTGTGATTCAAAACACACACACACACACACACACACACACACACACACACACACACACACACACTTGCACCCCTACCTACATACACACACATCACCATCACTACCACCAAATTGGTTTCTTTTGTAGAAGGCTCTTTCCTTGGCATTAGTTGTTCAATGCCTTCCAGGACTTGACAAATAATAGGAGAGTTTATAGGAATAATTACTTTTCTTTGAAAACATCTTGTTATACCAGAGCTTTCTCTTAAGTGGAAGCTCAGCTGGCCCAACCCACCTTGTTAAAAAGAGCACTGAGAAAACAATAATGCTTTAGGAGGTTGCTCACTTTTTAGGGCAATTAAACCAACCTCTCGTCTTGACTCATGTTTGAGGGGGTGTAGTGCTACAGACCACTTCCGTTTTCCAAGTCTGATTTTCCTTTGAACCAGATTCTCCTGGCTTGAGGCAATGATGACAGGACTGCAAAGGGGCTCTAGAACCATCCCCACACCCTTTGCTCCCGGCAGAATGAGATTTCTTCCAATCTCTGGACAGCCTGAATTTCCAAGTCCTCAAATCCAGTTATTTTCGGACCTCCCAGTCTCAGAGCCCCCATGCACAGCTGCAGGGAGTAAATGTACCCTTGTCTTTCATTTTGATATCTTCTTTTTTAATGATGGGAAAAATCTTTTCTTGTATTTTTTCTAATATCTTGGAACTTGTCAATCAACAAGCATTTATTAAGTGCTTAGTATCCTCTAGGCACTTGGCACTTGCTTTCTGTCACAAGAGGCATGGCAAGACAAAAAAAAAAGGCAGCCCCAAACCTAAAATACTTTATTTTTTTTTCTTTGGGGGTTTGGAAAAATACAATTTCTTCCTCCTATATCTCATCATAGGGATTGTTGCGTAATGATAGTTAGAGTATGATATATTGTAAAATACCAGTGGCTCTCAAGTCAGAGGTTATTGTTGTTCAATCATATCTGATTCTTTTGGTCCTCTTTGGGTTTTCTTGGCAGAGAGAGTGGTTTTCCATTTCCTTCTTCAATTCATTTTACAGCTGAGGAAACCAAGGCAAATAGGTTGAAGTGACTTGCCTAAGATCACACAACTGGAAAATGATGAGGCTTGATTTGTAGTCAGGAAAACGAGTGTTTCTGACTCCAGGCTGGGTACTCAATCCACTGCACCACTCAGCTGTCTTATTGCTATAGTCTTTTGCTTGGTCTTTCTGCATTTTCTTTCTCTATTTCAGTTCATCAATTTGCTTAGCTGTCAAAATTCCTTATGCACATATCTTACTATATCTAAACTCCAGTGAATTCTTATTACCTCTAGAATCAAATATGAAATCCTCTGCTTGTCTTTTAAAGCCCTGCATAGCCTGGCTCTTTCTTACCTTTCTGTTATTCTTACACTTCACTCCTCTCCAAGTACTCTGCAATCCAGCAAAACTGACCTTTTGGTCATCCCTCCACAGCAAAACTAGATTCTGTATATTTTCATTGATTGTTGCATATAGACCGAGAATTCTCTTCCTCCTCATCTCTTCACCCTGACTTCATCTAAGTCCTACCTTCTGCAAGAAATTTTTCTTTAGACCCCCTTAATCTCAGTGCCTTATCTCCAAGACTATTACCAATCTGTCCTGTATATATCTTGTTCAGGCATAGTTGTTTGGGGCCTCAGTAGATACAATGTCTGCCTGGAGTCATCTTCCTGAGTTCAAATCTGACCTCAGACACTTACTAGCTATTTGACCCTGAAGAAGTAATTTAATTCATTTGCCTTATTTTCCTCATCTGTAACAGTCGAGTTGGAGAAGGAAATGGCAACCCAAATCAACCACAACACGACTGTTTACATTTTATTTCTCCCATTACACTCTGAGCTCCTCAATTCTTTTACCTTTCTTTGTTTCCCCACCACTTGGCACATAGGAAAACTTAATAAATACTTGATGGCTGGCTGGCTGCAAAATAATCAGTATGATTTCTTACTTATTAATTCTTCTATTTCTTGGAGAAGACTATTGCAAACTATAGAAAAGGACCAGTTGACAGTGATTAAAAAAATATTTAAAGATGAAGAGCTCTTAAGTGATTCATTAGCTACTACATATTTTTTTAAAAGGCATTTGACACACCTTTTGAATTTATTTAAAAATTTGACACATTCTTTGGAATTTATTTTAAAATTTCTCATTAGAAACAAATTATTTAGTTCATTTTCTAGTTCTATATATTTTGCTTTCAATTGCTGAGAAAACTTTGCTGGCTTTATGCTTTTATTTGACAAAACATCTCCATAAGTGGCCTCTTAGAGAACCTTTCCAGAGCCAGGATAAATCAGGAACATGACTTCAAAATAACTTGACATTATAGGTCCATTTTATAATATATTTTAATACTGCATTTAGTATTACATTATTAATAACACAATTATATTTAATATTATCATATTAAATATATAATTACTATACATATATTTAAATAAATATAAATATAACATTATTTTATATTTTATATTATGATTTTTTTTTTAGGCATATGATTGTTTGACTACTTTTTTTATTATTAGCTACAACAGTTCAGCTTTAAGTGTTTGTTTTTTTTCTCTGCCTTTTCCTTCTCCTCCCAAGCAAGACTGAGTTAGTGGAATATGGAAAAAAAAAAAAAAGCTGAATTTGTAATTAAGGGACCCAAGTTTGAATCCTCATTACCAGTTATTACCTGTGTGACTTTGAGAAAGCCATTTAGTCCACCACCCTGAACGTGCCTGATCTCGTCTGATCTCGGAAGCTAAGCAGGGTTGGGCCTAGTTAGTACTTGGACGGGAGAAAGCCATTTAATTTTTTTTAGGTCTCAATTTCCTCATCTGTAATATGGAATGTTGATCTAGATGATTTCTAAATTCCTTTCTTTAAGACTTATGGTTAAACAATATTCCTTGTATTCCCCCCCCACACACACTGCATACACACATGTTTAAATAGATTTATTTTATTTTATTTTTTGTTTAGTTTTCACAAACCTTTCATAAAAAAGAAAACTACAAACATTTCCCCTAATATCTCAGAAGCCTATCCCACTTTTGTTTCTGGGGAGAAAAGGCTCAAACTCAGCACTGTTCTCTATTTTGTTTTTGGTGTAATTGATCCTTCATTTTCAAAGAAGATCAATGACATCTTGATTTGGGTGAATTGGATTTAAGTGAGATAGAGTTGACAAAGTCATCAGCCTCACTCTCTCTTCCAGAACTATCCAAGTCCTCTGCTAAGATCTAAGTCCTATCAAGTTCATATCTAAATTCAGCACTGCTGCCAGATGAATCTTTCCTTTCCTCACCTACTCGTCTGAATTGACTCCTCAAGTTCATTCCTTGCTTCTCAGAGCATTGCTTTTGAGCTGGCTTCAAAACCCAGAAGCTGAGGCGCCTAGAAATTCTGGGGTATGCTGAGATGTTGTCTAGATATTTGAAAGCCTGTTGTCCTGAGAGCTAGCCCTTTTGACTTTTTGAAACTAGGTTAAAGACTACAATTCCCTCCCCTAAAATATGAAAGAACAAATGCAGAGACTAAAGTCCCTTTTCCACAATCACATGAACTTGAATGGGAGAAATCCCAAGGCCTGTTCTCTTTTACCATTGGGTTACATTAGATGCTATAACAGGAAGCTCAAACTAAGAGCAAGCAGCCCTAGAGGTCCCATGCATTTTATTTTCCTGAGGCAATTGGGGTTAAATGACTTGCTCATGGTCACACAGCCAAGAAGTGTTAAGTGTCTGAAGTCAATTTTGAACTCAAGTCCTCCTGACTTTAGGGCTGGTGCTCTATCCATTGTGCCACCTAGCTGCCCCTAAAATAACACATAATTTCATTTATTTATTTAGTTATGTATCTATCTATTTATTTATTTATATTAATTTTATAATTATAATTTTTTGACAGTACATATGCATGGGTAATTTTTTTTTTTTTTACAACATTATCCCTTGTACTCACTTCTTTTCCGAATTTTCCCCTCCCTCCCTCCACCTCCTCCCCTAGATGACAGGTAATCCCATACATGTTAAATGTGTTACAGAATATCCTAGATACAATATATGATAACGCATAATTTAAAACATAACTGTAATAATTAAAATAACTACATGTTAACATTAAAAAAGTTAACCTTACCTATTGCTTTCTGGTTAGTAATTGATTGGAAACAGGCCCTTGGCACAACCTCAGAAATAGTAATTAACTCTTCAGTCTTGGATGTGCAGTCAGCTTTTCCCCTAAGAGGTAAAGTGAGCAACAGAGCCCTGTTCACATAGGAGTTTTGTAAAGAGGAAGTGCTGTGGAAACCATCATGTATTTTATAAATTTGAATTTTGTTTGACCACATAGATGGATGACATTATTTACTTTGACCTTTAAGAGTCAATTTTTAATGATTAAAAGTTTTATTGTGTAAGGAGAGCTGGTAGTAAATATTTTATGGACTAGTTAAACTATGTTGTAGTTGAAAGTTAGAAAGCCTTGACATAGAGTGTATGTAATTGGGGTAGTGTTCTAGTAGAAATAGAAGGGATGTTAGCTGGAAAAGGGAATTCTTCAGTTTATAGAATTTAAACAAACAAGATATTAACTCAACTCTTGTAGTTGCATGGGGTTCTACTTTTGTAGCTGGCAGTAGATCTTAAGAGTCTTATGTTTGTTATAGAGGGGCAGGAACACAAACTGAAGGAGGGGGCAGGCTCAAGGCTGGCTACCTCTGGGAATCAAGCAGTCATGTATGCTAGCTATACCTGAAATATCAGGAAGCTTCATTCTTCTCTGTGGGGACTGATTGATTAAAACTTCCTTCCTGGGACCAAGAGGTCTTGACTGTTGAATTCTCTACTGTCTCATGGGTGACAATATATCAGGTGGACCACTCCAGCTATATATTTCACTTTATTCCCTGACCATCTTCTCACCAACCACTTTACCTGCCTTCCATCTACCTTTCCAGTTCTGGAACCATAATCACATCAGTATTGCCACTGAAAAGGAAAATGGTATGGCAATTTATTTCCCTGTGTCCATGTCATTCTCCCACTCAATAAACTACAGTGGCTCCCTATTACTTGTTTAGCTTTTAAAATCTGACTTTTGCCTAACTTTCCATTTTTCTTACACTTAAATTGATTTATATTAATATTAAACATTAACTAATTGCCAGAATTTATAGTCATATGAAAACTATTTATAATATAATATGTTATTTATAAATTACTTAAGTATTATTTATAATAATAACTAATATTGTTTTTGCTATTCATTTATTTTCCTGGCAAAGGTACTGGAGTGGTTTGCCATTTTCTTCTCCAGCTCATTTGACAGATGAAGAACTGAGACCAAAAGGGTTAAGTACTTTACACCTAGGGTAACATAGAAAGTATCTGAGGCCAGACTTGAATTTATGAAAATCAGTCTTCTTGACTCTGGGATTGGCACTCTAACTTCTGCACAAACTAGCTGCCTGACAATAACCAACAGCTATGAAGTAATAGTTAGCATTTATATATCACTTTAAATTTTGGATAGTGATTTACAAATATCTCACTTGATCATTGCAATGACCAAAATAAGTGGTATTATTACCTTCATTTTATAGATGATAAAACTGAAATAGGCTTAGATTATATGAGTTGTGTAGGAATACTTGGCTAGGTAGTATTTGGGACTGAATTTGAATTCAACTCTCCCTGACTCCAGGCACAGCCACTGTGCCTTCTAGCAGCCTCATTTTCCTCTTCTCCACATACTCTACTGTCTAAGTTTTAGAGATAGTTTTTCAACTAGTTGCTTTTTGAATATTATACAGTTTTCTGTGTTTATACCTTTCCCTTGATTATCACCTATAACTAGGATAATCTTCTTTCTGGACTTCACTTCCTTTAAGATGGTTCAAATTTCACCTTTAGTAAAGTGCTTTTCTTCACAGCCTCCAAACTCCTCCCTTCCATCCCTATTGCTAGTCCTTCACTCTGAGTTTAACTCTCATTTATCCCTGACTATCATATTATATTTACATAGTTCATTGTCTCTCTCATTGAACTGTGAGATTTGTGGGGGTGTGGCCATATTTTTGCCTTTCTTTCTATTACAAATGCCTAGCACTATGCCTCAAACTTAGTGAGGGTTCTATGAATTCTTGTTGACTGATTGACCCATGGCTCCATTCACCACTCTTGTGTTTCTTAAATACAGTTCTAATGCACTAATAGTCCTTCCCCACCCCCTGTTCCTCCTTCTCTATATGTAACACTTTTGATATGTTCTTCAAATGGGGCACCATCTAGTGAGGTTTTAATGTTTGCAACATCAATGACTTAGTTTCTTTCCTAGACCTGTGAGACAGTCTACCTCTCTCTGTGTTTGGCTGTCTCGCTACAATCTGCTTTTTACACTAGCTTGTCTAAATTCCCAGAGATAGACCACTACTATGTAATTATGGTCATGTTCTCTTAGGTTCCCAAGAATAGCCATATTAGAAGGAAATATGCTTTCCCTATTCACCACTTTTACTTTTGAGAAGCCATTCAATGTATTTTCTATCCACACAAATGGCTGCTCACAAAGGTAACATAGCAATAGAGTGCATGTTATTTATACAGTCTGCCATTTATAATAACCTTTTAGACTTTAAACATAACCATCTACTTTGCAATAAGGCAAAAATACAGATATTGAGCTATTAAAGCAAAGACATTGAATAAAAAATGTCAAAACATATAAACAAAACGAGATCACATTCTTCTACTGATGCACTCAATAGCCAGAATGAAGAGTGAGCAAACACTTATAAGAACCTGGAATGAAAAAGAGGGAGAAAAGTTCATGTGCTAAGAGTAACTCAACTCTAGACTGCAGGCTTCACTTTTGTCGGTTCATTCAGCAATATCTGCACCTCTCTGTTCACTGACTGTTCATTGATGGATAGAGCATTTATTAAGTGCCAATTACTGTGCTAAATGGTGGAGATATCAATATAAGAAAAAGGGACAGTCCTTACCCTCAAGGAGCTTACATTTGAATGGGGGAAGATAATACATAAAAAGGAAATGGAAAGTGGGGAGTAAAATAGTTACCCAAAGCACAGATCAATTGTGGAGGAAGTAAAGAAGTAAGCATGAATGGCCTGGGCATCAACTGCAATGGTCCAGGAAGCTACAAAGTGGAAAAGGTAAGGAAAGTCAGGAAGGATTGTGGGAGAGGTACTGATCCTCCTCTTGTGCTGGGAAAATTCCCTTTTATTATCTTTTCAAATATAGGTCTTAGAATAGTTCTTTCAATTAGCTATAACTCTTACAAAGATATTTAGAAAGTGTTAGTCCTTAATGTGATCAGCAGTTCTCCTTAAGTGAGACAACTACCAGGCTTATAAAATTGGCTATCCATGGTCTACATAGACCAGCTTGTCCAGATGCTGTGTGATCCAATCAGGACAGAACTGACAGCAGCACTGTTCCCATTCTCTTTAAACCATCTTTTTTTTTTTTCCACAAGCCAGAAATGGTAGCAGAGAGCAAGAAGCCCTTATAGAAAAGCTTCTTTCACTTTTCTCCTGTATAAGTAGTTATCCTGTGTCATTGGTCCTCTTGGTCTCTTGGAAAACAAAGGATGAACAACTACAACACCGTTTTCCAACCTGGTGCCAGGTTGAAATAACCTATCAGCAAACTTCTGCTTCATTGGTCATTTGAGATTCTTAAGGGTCTTAGAATATGAAGCATAACAGAAATGGATCTATTTGTTAACACCAAACTCAATGTAGATAGTAACTGCATTCATTTTAGCATGAAGTTCATTTAATACTTTTATTTCCTCACTAAGTCTTATCACAGATTTTGTACATTTGGGTGTAGAGTTCTAAGGACTTGCATTATGCTCTGGGGACATGATTGCAACACAAAGCTTGAGGGATTTTTATTTTATTTTAACTTATTACTTTATTATTTTAAATTTTAATTATTTAAATTAAATTATTTTAAATTAAACCTTTTTTATTTTTAAAACATATGCATGTATAATTCTTCAACATTAACCCTCGCAAAACCTTGTGTTCCCATTCTCCCCCTTCCCCCTATCCCATCCCCTATATGGCAAGTAGTCCAATATATGTTAAACATTGTAGAAATATATGTTACATCCAATATATAAAGCTTGAGTTTTAAAACCAAACAATGAAAACTGAAGGCACAGGGAGCTCTTTACAGGGAGCAAAAGCAATGAAGCACCTTGTAGGATACCAGCCACTCCACATACTTGCACACATCATGACTCATTTTTTCTCTACTGTGTCTAGAACTTGGTTGCCAATGTGAAAGTGAATAGGAGATTACTTCCATGGGAATATTTGAAATTGGGAAAGGTAAATGCATGAATGTTGAATATTCGCTATATTCAAGAACACTGAGATTTCAACCTTGCAAAACTCTAAATCTTTTCTAGATTGGTGGACCAGGAATTGCTTATGAGTATCAGTTCTGAGATGCCTGGCATCCTTTGAACCAGATGTTTGTGTGTCATTATTTGAACATGTCACAAAGTCAGTGTGAAGGGAGAGGGAAGAGGGAACTCATCAGAGACTATAATACAATTTGATTCTGGTTTGTATTAGTGAACATTACGGTCAGAGAGACCCACAACTTCCTAGGATGAGTCCTCTGACCCCATTGTTGGTCTTCTAAAGATTTGTGATATCATTCAACTTCCCTAGAAAGAGACATTGATTAGAGCTGTCTGATTACTTCTAGCTCTTTGCTCCCTTTGCTCTCCACCCAAATAATTAAAATTATTTTAAAAATGAAATAAAAAGTTAATTATAATATATCCCATTATATGATATGTATTATGCAATGATATATAATAATATAAAAATAAAAATAAAGTCCAAAATAATCAAGTTTGTCTATATTCTCTTAATCTGCACTATCTGACCTTTGAAGGTTTTTTCAAACTCTAAAATTTTGTGAAATTTAGCAAGGCTGGGGACTTGTTCAAGCCCCCTGACTAGTTAATTGCAAAAAATGGACTCAGAG
Source organism: Sminthopsis crassicaudata (assembly GCF_048593235.1). Taxonomy (NCBI): domain Eukaryota; kingdom Metazoa; phylum Chordata; class Mammalia; order Dasyuromorphia; family Dasyuridae; genus Sminthopsis; species Sminthopsis crassicaudata. The sequence continues at coordinate 116,940,498 of NC_133618.1, forward strand.
ATAGGTCCTTTGATCTCAAATCTAGTGGGGTTTTTTGGTACAATAGTCTAGGGATTTCCAAGTGAAGCACATTAAGTGTTCATTTTCTTGCCCAAGGTGAAAGACTGAATTGCCAGGAGCTGGGCTATTTTCAGCAGGTGTTTGTGAGGAGTGGGAAAGGAGGGCCTCTTAGGAAGTGTTTTTCTCTTTGTACAAGTGGCCATTAAAGTTAAAAACCTCATTTTTGTAATAGAATGCACACAACAGTACACATATTGACTTACGTTTTCAGTCAATATCAAGATTTATTTTCCCTGGGGTTAAATAAATTGTGATATTGACCTCATCATAAGCCAATATCTGCCTAATGTATTTTTGTAAAGTATTTTATATTCATTTATATTAATAGGACACAAGTATCCATTTATAAGACTATTTTGTTTTGTTTTCTTTTTCTTCTTTCTTTTTCTTGGCTCTTTCTCTGCTATTTTTTCTCCTCATTTATTGTAGCCATTAGTTCTGAAATTAATGCAAGATTCATTGCAGTTGATTTAAAAAGATATCTAGTTGTTAATGATTCTCTAGTCTGAAATTGGTGATTTCTTTCTCTACTGACCTTCACTTTCTCTGTTTTGCTATAATGACCCTGAATTCTGTTCCTTCAAGAAGGTTCTCTTCAGGGCCCTCTTGACTGTGTGATGCCCTCATAGATACTCAGTATGGAGATAAAAATACCAAGGTTTACTGGATTGCTTTTGAGACTTATTGTCTGCCTTCTGTTCTCTGGTGTTCTTGCAATAATTCCTTTGTCTTTTTTTTCTTTCCATTTCATATCAGGCATTTACATTTTCTGGAGGAATGAAAAATATATTTCTTTAATACTGAATTCCATTTATCTCCATAAATTGGTTAGGGTATATGATCTAAAGGACTCAGCTGTTTTAAAAATAGGTTTATTCCTTTCCATGAAGATTATCTCTACACAGTATAGACGAGTTAGAGGGAGACTCATTTTGTCGACTTCAGTCAGAGCCACACATTTGCAGGGCATCATTTCAGATGTGGTTTTGAACAAGGAAATTAAATTTACATGTATCACCTAAATTATTTTGGATCCACAGTTCAGCAAAGAGTTCAGATCCTAATCAAATATGTAGTTTGCATGGGCACTACACCTTTTCTCAATAATAGTGTGGCACTTCTATTTACAATGTTTAACAAGACTGAGCAATCTGGATTTCTAGGAGTCTATGTCTCTCTATCTGTCTCTATCTCTCTTCTATGTCCCCCCCTCTCTTTCTTTTCTCTTCCTTTTCTCTCTCCTCTCTCTCTCTCTCTCTCTCTCTCTCTCTCTCTCTCTCTCTCTCTCTCTCTCTCTCTCTCTCTTTCTCTCTTTATATATATATATATGTATGTAAACATATATGTATATATATGCATATATATTTATATACTGGACATATTTTTAAAATTTAAGAAAACTTTTAATAGTTTTTTTCTTCATCTATCTATCAATCAAGTTATTTCTGTTAAACATTCAGGTTTCCTCACAGAAAATGTTTTAGGAGGGGTCATTGAGATTAAATTTCTGCAGTATCTTACCGCCTTTCATGAAGTAATGCATTCTCACATTTTTCCTTCCCACTTTTCTTTTTGCTCAAGGGCAATGTCTTGAATGATCCTCCATTCTGACTTCTCTAGCCTTCATTGACCTTTCCTTTTCTGTATTTGGAGGATGCAATAAGGACTTCAATACTTTGGTTGATTTTTCCCTCTATACTGTTGCAATCACTTTGTACTTGAATTATTATGGCCAAAAACATCATTTGATAACTCTCTTTTGTTGTTTCCCCCCTTTTTTACTTCAATGGAATAATATTCCCTGTTCGTAAAGTTAAAGCTCAGGCAATCATCACCCAACTTCCCTGACTTTGAGTAATTACTAGTAGAAACTGAGGGAAGGAAAGGAAAGCCTGGAGAACAGTGAACCATTTTTCTTTGCTAGTCCTCATATAACAATCTATGGCTGGACCCAAATTAGAAATATTCAAGCTTATTTAGACCTACCAAAGCTTATAATATGCTCCTAATGCTTTGAATACTTAGTCACAGTTCACTATGATTAAGCATTGAACTAGGATGTTAATAGATGTTAAGATAATAAGAGTTTGATGGGCTCATCATCTCATGACATCTGAGTGGGTTTTAATTCAGATTATAGTCTACTCATCACCTTCTTATCCTGAATGATTTGTACCTACCTTCTATACGTCTTCTATGGAAGATCTATCCAAAATACAACATACAAATAACTTTCTGTGGATGGACAATATAGATTCTGAAAGGAAGAATCTGTGCCTTTGACAGTTGTAAATATAAGCAATTGAATTTTCCTAACAACACAGAAATTTTGGATTAATGTATTTGGAAAAATCATGTTTGGGTAGTTAGGTGGTACAGTGGATAGAACACAGTCTCTGGAGTCAGGGAGACCTGAGTTCAAATGTGCTTCAGATACTCACAGCTATGTGACCCTGAATAAGTCACTTAATTCTGATTGCTTCCCCCCTCCCTAAAAAGAAAAATCATATTGATGAAATTATAATTCATATGGTTAAGTTAAAAAAAACCCACTCATTATATATTAACCACATAAAAGTCATTTAAGCCACAAATTATTTTATTACAAAATAAATATAGAACTTAAAAATAACAAATATTTGAATCTGTAAAAAATAGATCTGTGTCTTACTTTGAAGATTTTTTTAAAAATTATTTTAAGGAAGCAATCATTAAGCACTTACTATCTTCTAGATATCATACTAAGCACTTATCTCATTTGAGTTGATTCTCACAACAATCCTGTGAAGCAGGTGTTATTATTATCTGTATTTTGTATTTGAGGAAACTAAGGCAGGCACAGATAAAGTGATTTGCCCAGAGTCACACAATTAGTCTGAGACTGGATTTGAACTCAGGCCTTCTGCCTTCAGATCCAGTGCTTTACCCACTGTACCTCTTAGTTGCTATCAGCACATTTATTATCCATTTGACTTGGTTAAAGAAAACATTTCTTCAATTTTCGCACATATTAAGATCATACAAAGTTGTTAATGAATGTAACCACAAAGATATCTTTGTTCAGTATTCTGTATTTATTTACTAGGTGAGGCATAAAATGCATATATTCAATAAAGATGAGTTCACCAGTGTTATGGAAGATGGTTTATGCCAAATCAAAATGGAAAAATCAATTCCTTATAGATGGTGAGGCTCTCTAGCTACCCTTGTTTGTGAATGACATTATGCTAATTCTATTAAGCCCTAGAACAGGGGCTTCTTCAATGAAATTCATGCCTATTCAAAAGAGATCAGTCCAGTAATCCACAGAGGAAAAAGTAAAGTGGATGAAGAATACACATGACCCAAATTCTATGACTGAAGTTGGATGGACAGTTCATTGAATTACTCCATTAGTACCTGTAAATTGGATCCGCTTTGCAGAATGACCATGAGGTGAATCCAAAATTAAATAGAGAGAGAGAAGAGTAAGATAGATCATATTTGGAAGATTCTGAAGTACATTCAATAATGCAAAGATAATTCCCATCTCCAAAATCTATCTTTCTAATATTGGTATTTGCTTAGTATTGATGCATGGCTTTAATTTGTAGAACCTCAGAAGAATCAAAGTTGTAGATGACCCAAAGGGCAGAGAAAAAAATAATGTAGTTTCAAGACTGCCACATATAAGCAGAAAATGTAATGTATGACACATTGAAAAAAAAACAAAACAAAACAAAACAACTCTAACATTTACATAGTACTTTATGTACTTTTTTTTGATCCTTATGAAAATCCAATAAAACAGGTAGTGCAATTATTATCACCTATACTTTACAGATGAGACAATTGTGACAAAATTATTAAATGATAAATGTGGACTTCAAACACAGAACCTTCTGATTCTAAATTTGGTGCTTTTCCTGCTATATTGCAATTACCACACATCATATGCTAAAAGATAAATAACAATTCGCACATTGTTTCTTCTATATGACTTTTTTGCTTAAGTAGAATGTCACACTCCTATTGGCAGGGATAGTAAAATGGAGATTTCCATCTGTAAAATGGGAATAATAGTTGCATCTGTACCCAGGGATATTGTGAGGATCAAAAGGATGAACATCTATAAGCACCTGGGAAGTCATAAAGATTCTTTAGAAATCTAGCTTTTGCTATTTCTGTTATGAGTGAAGATGAAATGCATCAAGCATTTAGGAGCTTAGGTGGGGAGCAGAGGGTAAAAGTAGTTTAAAAAAGGAGGAAAAGAAGAGAGGATAAAAATAACATTGTCTTTAGATGATTAAATTGGAGAAGAATGGAGTAGGCCGAAGGATAATGACATCTTTTGTTTATGAATCACTCTTACCAACAATCTCTTCAGAAAGCATATTGGGGTCATAAGATCATAGGTTTGATATAAGCAAGGATCCCAGAGACCATCTAGTTCATATTCTCATTGAGGTAAGAAATACAGGCAATAAAGGTATAGTGTGCCTAAGGTTATATAGGTTGCAAATAGTCCACTTGCCATTCAAACCAGAGGTGAGATTTGAATCAAGTTCTTATTCCAAATCTATTTTTACCTTCCGGAGGAGGAGAGGAGATAAGGGATGAATAGGAAGCTGTGAGGATAACCTGAGTTCTGTTATCTGCTCTGCCTACCCTGAAACAAAAAATAGGAGGAGCACTTGTCTTAGGGCTGTCAAATGACATCAGGCCTTCCCTATTATGTTTTAGGTCATTCACCTGATCTAGCATGTGCTAGCAAAACAGGTATGAGTTTTCTCATACCTTTTCACAGAAAAGAGAAGGGTTTGTGCTGGCATCAGTTTCCTCCTTTGCATATACCAGCTTCCAGCCTATTCTTCCAAGTAAATTTATATCCCACTTGAAATTTTTTTTCTCCTTTACTAAACCAAACCAAACAAAGAAAGCACAAAGTAATATCATTACTGTCATCTTGTTTGAATATAAATCTCTCATTTGATTTCATCTACCAGTGGCAAACACACACACACACACACACACACACACACACACACACACACAACCTGCATTTCATCAGCTTTTGTCCTCAACCAGCAGGGATAAGGGGGTGTGGTTGGGGAGGGTGCAGAGACAGCTGTGGGCTATATTCAAACTCTGTGGGCCATATTGGGTCCTTGGACTGAGCTTCTAGAGTCTGGGGAGCATTCAATCCCTGCCCATCCTCTCTCCACCTCATTCCCTTAGTATACCAAGTTGAGAGAAATTGTATGTCTGATGTCTGTAGATGGATCAGCTGTGTCACTTACACAGCTGGCATGCAGATGTTTCTATTTGTATTTGCTGTGTAGCAAGCAGTCCAGGCAGACTGACTTTAGAGGCATTCCCCATTGGGTCTTTCCCCCCTTTTTTCCTTCAATGGCATAATATTCCCTGTTCGTAAAGTTAAAGCTCAGGCAATCATCACCCAACTTCCCTGACTTTGAGTAATTACTAGTAGAAACTGAGGGAAGGAAAGGGAAAGCCTGGAGAACAGTGAACCATTTTTCTTTGCTAGAAATTTGGTTCCAGGTGAAACTGAAATATTTCTGGCATTTAATGCCGTTTTGATGGGAGGATAGAGGTGATGAAGAGGCAACGTTTTGCCTAAAAACGTCATTCCCTTTGATCAGGATATGGAAACTAAGAATTCTTTTACCCACTGAATCCAGAGTACAGCGTGATATTGGGGTAAGAGCATCTACTATTGGGACCAGAAATCTAAAGATTAACTCTCAGTTCATGTGTTATTGACTGAGTTATGTGATTCTGATAAGTCACAATTTTTCTGGGCGTTGGTTTCCTCATCTGAAAAATAAAGTATTTGATTTAAAATGATAATTTTTACCATGAAGTCCATGTTAGAATAAATATAATTGTTTCCACTTGCATTTTTATATATTTCATTTTATGCTTTTGAAAATGTTATTCTGAGAGGGGTCATAGGCTTCTCCAGATTGATGAAGGTATCTGTGACACCCACAAAAGGTAAAAATTCCTGTTTTAGAAGGTATTCCTTCCATTGCTATATTATCCTTGCCTGACATACTTGGAATTTTAGATTATATATATATATATATATTTATATTTATATTTATATTTTCCACAGTACCTAGCATAGTGCTAAGCACACAGTAGGTATATTTAGTGCAGTGCTAAGCAAATAATAGCCACTTAATAAATGCTTGGTTATAAATGTGTTTATTCCAGTCTTATGAGGAACTCAAAGCAACAAAATATCTTAATCAGAGTATTTTTTCTCAGCTAGGTCCACAGATGTTAAAAGTAATGAAACCAGGATTATATTATATTACTTTTTCATACAAAATATTCTCTACAAAGCAAGTAGCTATTTGTAAGCCTTATCATGTTCCTCTGCATTAGCTCACCACAGATAAAAATTAAATAGTCTTTGCTCTCAAAAAAGGATTATATTTTACCTCTTAATGACAGGGGAGTATATGTAATACAAATGATTAAATATAATAAAAGAAAGACTAAAGATAGAAAAAGATGTAACCACTAGAAAGGGTTAGGTCTTTCTTTCTCCTTTATATAGAAGATGATGCCTTCTATATAATAGGGATTAAGAAGGAAGAGAATTTTGGGAAAGAGATGAAAAAGAATGGACTTCAGTCAGGTATTTTTGTGAATGAATCAGGACAGAAGATGGATATAGGTCTGGTGTGATTGGAAGACAGAATTCATGAAGAAAAGTGGTATTAATTATTACTAGAAATGTAAATGGAAACAAGGTTATGGTGGACCTTACACAATAGTCTATTCTGAGCAAAGGAAAGTTAATGAAAGTTTTTGAGCAGGAGAGAAATACTACCAGAATTATGTCTCAGGAATATTATTTAGGCAATTGTGTAAAAAATGAGTTGGAGACAGGAGAGATTTTGAGTGAGTAGTTCAGTTAGAAAATGGTGATAGTGTCAGATAGAAAAAGATGAGGTGTGATGAAGTGTGATGGCCCATGGTGAAGTTTTGATGGGTGGATTGAAAAGAATGGGTTTAAGAAAGATATTTTGGAACTGGCATTAATAAGACTTGACAAGAAGTGAGGGAAAGAGAAGTCAATTATGGCTCCAAAAATATTGAATTTGTTTTTCCATATTCCCATTCAAAGGATGACTTAAACCATTCTATTAATTAGGGTTCCTCTTTCATTCTGTAATTCAGTTCTCAGGATTATTCTTGTGTCTAAATTCAGACCTGTCAGGGTACATTAGTACCTTTGAATGACTGTAATTTGTTTTGTTTTGTTTTGTTTTTACCATGTTCACAAAGTTATACTAGCTATTCTTCTCTGATACTAGAAGAAAGCTCATTTTCTTCTTCAATCATACAATTCTTTGATGTCATCTTTTATACTACTTTTTCATAGATCCTACTTAGTAATATGCTGTGACTTGCTGATAGTTACTATGGGACTTTTCATTGTCCTTTGTAATCCTTAACTTCAGTTCTTCATAAGACAGCTGGCTTCCATGATTCATAGACATATAGCATTGCTGAAAGAATATTGGTGTTTTAAAAATGGTTTCTTTCAGGAAGAAGATTGGGAATAATTCAAAGTACTAAACAATTTCCCAAAGCAATTCCCAATAACTTCTCTTTCCAAGATTCAATTAATGGTTTAACTCATTTTCTATATTTAAACAAAATAGGTATGTGTGTATATATATATATATGTATAATCAATTCATAATTATATAAAATATGTGCATATATTTTCATGCATATGTTGCACATACACGCACAGATAAATAATAAAATTTAAATATCTGTATTATATAATTTATGAGGTAATACTCATAACTTTCCTCCACAAGATTTTAAAACTAAGCTTATAGTCTAATCTGTCGTTGGCTGTCATTACTCTTTGCTTGGAAAGTAGAAGTAGAGTGTGCTAATAGAGACTGTATTTAGGTATTTTGTTCTCCTTGTTTTGGGAATTTATTTACTTGGATTGAACTTTTGTATTTTGCAGTTATAATTTCAATTGTTATCTTTTTCTCCATCTATCATTCATTTTCAGAATTAATAATTCTTTTGAGTAGGTAAAGTTGAAATAATTTTAATTATATTTTGAATTTTTTTTGTTAATTTTTATTTTTCTAGCTTTGCATGCATTTTAATGTCTGATTTCACAAGTTAGGGGTCTGATTATATATTGATGTTTGATTTAGGAATATTTTTCTTGAAGGAAATATTCATAATGTATAGATATGAAACTTTTTGTATGATTTATAAGGTAGATAGTGCAGTTGTTAGAATACTGGGCTTATAATTAAGCAGACTAACTCATTTTAGTGAGTTCAAATAGGGTCTCAGAAATATATTACTTTATGATCCTGAACAAGTCACTTACATATTAACTCTGTTTGCTTCAATTTCCATACCTGTAAAATGAGCTGGAAAAAGAAGTGGCAAACCATTCCAGTATCTTTGGCAAGAAAATCCCAACTATGGAGTCACTAAGACTTGGACACAACTGAAATGACTCAACAAACAAATGGTTTACAAATCTTTTATCTTTCATTCTTTACTTACAAAGGACACTTTCCAATAATAACTCCCTCCCAGAATCTTCACTTATACTCACTGTTGCTTTGACATAATCAAATTTAAAATCACCTGATAATTAAGTGTGTGTGTGTGTGTGTGTGTGTGTGTGTGTGTGTGTAGAATTCTACCTTTTTATTCTCAGTAATAGATGTTGGCACTTAATAGACAATTATTTTTAATGGTAGTTTCTTTAAAAATACTTATCTTGAGTATCAAGATATAATACATGATGAATAACTATCCCATGAATGATGTTTTTTTGTTTTTGGAATCAATATGAAATGATCTTTGCCAATTAATTCATTTGTCTCCTCAAAAATAAGGAGCTATCCTTTCATTTCCTAGAACATCTTTTTATTTTCTTGCTTTGTTTTAGCAAGAATGTCAATAGTGATCTGATCTAGTTCCCTTGTAGTATGGTTATTTTAAACTTTGATTATTGCATAAGGATCTTATACTTAGAATACTAATAGCTAAATTAATTTTTATAGAGGTAGTCCCACCCAGAAGTGGATTTGGTGGCTCCTAATGGACAGATTTGGGAATATGCAAAAGTGTAGGGAGATATGATTCCTGTTTGCCTGGGAGATTGATAGATGAGAAATGGAGAAGATTACTGGGAATAAAAAGAGGAAGCTTGGGCACTTCATTCAGTTTGAATTTTTCTTTCCTTTTCCCCCCTTCTGGTCTTTTCTATTTCTCTTTCCTTTTCCTTACCTTCCCACAAATCTCCTAAATAATCAGGATTCATGTCTTTATACTCAGTAGAATCATTCACTGTTAGCAATTTTGATTTTTTAAGATTATGACATTTAATGATTTAGAGTTATCTAGTATTACTGGTATATTTGAAAATGGGTGGTGGCTTTTATTTTTAACCATTATAAACCATGAAACAGAAAAAATGCTATTGAAAATAATACTAAACATCATTAGGTATTTTACTCCAAAGTCAAGGTATTTGTTGTTTGCTCTTGTGATCAATAAAAAGTGTCTATAATTGTTGAATTTGTTATAATGCATTTATGGTTATTGTCAGTTGAGTCAGTCAAATGACAGGTTTGATGAATTTATTTTTTTTCTCCATTCAACTATCCAGATCTCTCTATTCAACTACCCAGATCATCAGCCTGAAGAATCAAATGGATTAGTTGTTTTGGTACTGCATAGACAGTCTTTGGTTTTAGTTGTGTAGAAAGTCTTTGTCTGTATTCCAATACATTTCAATAAAAATCATTTAGTGAAATTCTGAACATTTAACATATGGGATAAATATGTTTACTTAGGTCTATTGGTAATCTAACCTTTTGGGAGATATTAGCTTGGTCCCTAACTTGTGAAATCTTCATTTCCCTGCATTTTAATCTGCAAATATATTCCTATGAACTGCTACATTAAGAATTATAAACCAAATTTGATGGAGATGACAAACTGTAGTTTCAGATGATTATATCTGATATAACAGCTGGAAAAAGAAAGCCAGAAACATGGTAGAGTCCAATAAAAAGCTTTCTTTGGCATGAAGTAGCATATTGTCACAATGTTTTCCCAAATTGAAATGACTTTTAAAAAGTACTAGAGGAATATTTAAAGAAACAAAAATATTTTTTAAAAAAAAGTTAAAATAAGCCTCTTTTGTGTTGGAATGTTTTCAGAACTGTCAGTGTTCAGTCTCTCAGAATTTTTCAAAGAGAAGTTCATTCATAGCCTAAAACTCTTTCAGAATTCTGAGAAACAATTTTATAAATCTTCCATGGGTTTTCCCTGTTTTTCCTTGGACCTGTTTTTGCTTAACATTAAATCCAAAAGAAATGTAAGGATGCTGATGAATCAGTTAGTATAAATGATAAAACACAGTTCTGTGAATCAATGCACCCCTTTCTAGGTTCCAGGATATTTAAGTAAAGAGTAGATGTTCCTAAGGTCTATACTTCTCATTTACTATGGTGGAAGCTGTATTAAGAAAATACAATGCATAATTTTAACTCTTAAATATTTAGGGGATTCAGCTCTGTGGGCAATTCAAGTAGGCAGAAATATCTTCATAACTAGTAAACTCCCAGTTACTCACAAAAATGTCATGGATAAATGAAATCAGCAGATAATCCAAACAGGTAATAGATTCAGTCTCCTATAAATTTCCCCTCTCTTCCCTTCTCCCCTTCTCCATTGTTCTCTTTTCTCCCTCTCCACTTCTCTTCTTTCTCTTAAAAATATTAAAAAAGTTTTGGTTACATTTTAAGTTCTCACTTGTCTCCTATCCCTTCCCACGGTACACTAGAGAAGGTTAGCATTTGATGCAGAGTTATAAATATATGCATACTTCTGTTTATCAGTTCTTTCTCTATAGATGGATAGCATCATAGGACCATTATATTTGATTGTGTATTTATAATATTCAAAATAACTTGGTTTTTTTTTTTTTTGGCCTTGTTTCATAACCAGCCTTAATCACTGAATGGTTTTTGCATCAGACAAACTGAGACTTCAGAAAGACCTTAGCTTAAAAAGGCCAAGGTTTCCCCTTGTATATAGAGCCATCTCCAATGATGATGTATTATTGTCTTGCCACTGGACCGGGATAGCTCTGGAGAGGAGAATGAGGCTAGTGACTTTTTACAGCCTGCCTTACTTAAATCCAATTCACTTGCAAGTAAGACATTACCTTCCTGGTGTTGTAAAGTTATTGATTTGAGTATTTATAGTATTTAGAATGACTTTGTCGTTCACAATTATTGTTTGAACAATATTGCTGTTGCTGTATATAGTGATCCTTTTTATATTTTTATAGTGTTCTTTTGGTTTTGCTCACTTAATTTTCAATATTTCAAGCAAGTCTGTTCATATTTTATAAAATCAAACAGCTCATCATTTATTACAGTCATAGTAGCATTCCATTACAATCATATGCCACAATTTGTTTAACTATTCCCTAATTTATGGTCACCCCCTTAATTTCTTTGCTACCACAAAGAGATGTTATAAATATTTTTGAACATATAGCTTCTTTTTCTTTTACCTTAATCACCCTAGGAAACATACCTATTAGTGATATTACTGGTTCAAAGCTATACACATTTTTATAATTTTTTGGGCATAATTCTAGATGCTTTCCAAAATGGTTGGATCAGTTCACAGTTTCACCAAAAGGGTATTAATGTCCCAATTTTTCTACACTCCCTCCAACATTTGTTATTTTCCCCTCCAATCCTTTTACTTGGCTCATAGGTGTGAGATGATATCAAAAGGTTGTTTTAATGTGCATTTCTCTATTCAATGCTGATTTAAAGCATTTAAAAAAATACAGTCTTGATTTTTTCATAAGAAAGCTGCTGCCTGTTCATATCCTTTGGCCATTTAACAATTAGGAAGTTATGCATATGTTTATAAATTTGACAAAGTTCTCTTCATATTTGAGATTTGAGACCTTTATCTGAGAAGCCATATAAAATTCCACACTCCAATTTTTTTTTGTATTTGTACACAAGTAGAATGAATTTTTCCTTAAAATAAGAAGCATCTAACTAAAAGCATTAGTAAGTAATATTTGTAATTGGGATAATCTAGAAGTCTTCCCACTAAATCTTATTGATACAATCAATTTGGTTAATGGATTTTTCTTATCTTAAACCATCTCTATTCCTGGTATAAATTCTACCAGGTTACCATGTACACTTTTTGTAATTTATACTATGGTATTCTTCCTACTAGCATTTTATTTAGAATTTTTTTCATTCATATTCATTAATGAAATTGGCTCATATTTTTTTCTGTTTTCGTTTTTCCTAGTTTAGATATCAATATCATATTTGTTTCAGAAAAGGAGTTTAGCAAGATCCCTTCTTTACCTATTATTCCAAGTAACTTATTTAGTATTAGAATTAGTTGATATTTAAATGTTTGCTAGAATTTACTTGTTAATCCATCTGGGCTTGATGCTTTTTTTTTCCCTTAGGAAACTCACTTGTGGTCTGTTCAGTTTCTTTTCTAAAATAGATTTATTTAGATTGTTTTCCCTTCTATTAATTTAGGTAGTTTATATTTTTTTGTAAATATCCTTTAATTTCACTTAATTTACTGGGAAAATAACTCCTAACCTTTTTAATTTTTGATACTAGTTCTGATACTGTTTTCCTTCTCTTTTTGGATCATATTAACCAATGTTTTATCTATTTCCTCTATAAAACCAATTTCTAGATTTATTAATTTAATAGTTTCCCTTCATTTCCTTCCTTTGCTGCTCTGTAACTGTTTACTTACAAGATATATAGTGTACCCAAATGAATTTAATTCCCTTCTGTTTTCCTCATCACCTTTAGCCTTCCTTGGAGCTACTAATGAACTATAAAATGGTTAAAATATCAGGAACCAGAGAGAAAGGGAAGACACCTGGATAAAGTACAAACTAGAAATCAGTCCTTTAGAAATAAAGACAGGAGTTGGATAGCACAAAGTTGAGGAGTTTGAGCATCAATGGCTAAAGAGAAATTATAGTTGAGCTTAACAGCTATTTTTGAATGACAAGATATCAGAGAAAATCCCACCAAATGTTGTCCAGAATATCTATTATACCCCAACCTTAAAAATTGTATATGTGAGTGTTAGTCAAATGGTGCACCTACAACTATTATATAATACCCAAATAACTTGTTAGATTCTAATAAGCTATTTGGATATTATATAATAGTCAATTTATTGGGAATTTGTGTCAAATTTTTTTGGAGGGCAGGAGTGAGAAAGTAATAGGAATAGTAGCTGTGTTTGGGTCACAAAATAAAGAAAACGATGATTGGTTGCTTTTTCCTCTCCCCTCATCCTGTAACTTATTTTAATATACTATTAATAACTTTAGTCAGAATTAGGGAACATAGCTAAATATACTAAATATGTTCTTTCCTCTTTTGTATTTCTTTTTTTTAACCTTGAGATGATATTGAGACCTTTGAGAATTTCAGAAAGAAATAATTCAAAACCTCCTGAAGATTGATTAGCCTTAAGATTTTAGCAAATATTAGACTCTGGGACAGTTGAATTAATTGCATTACTATATGAAGGTAATGGGATGGGTAATTTCATTTGGTTCCCTCCATACTATAATGCTATGAAGAGAGAGATGCTAACACAGAGGATAGAGCACTGGGCTTGGACTCAGAAAGATTTGGGGTTAAAAGATACTTGCTAGATACCCTGGGCAAGTCACTTACCTTTGTTTGCCTCTTTCTTCAATTGCAACATGGGGATAATAACAGCATGTCTTTACAAGGTTTTGTGAGGATCAAATAAAATAATATTTGTAAAAAACACAGCATAGTGCCTGGAACATAGTATTATTATTAAATCACCTCCCTTCATGACTTCATCTGTTTGTCTAGCTTCCTTGCTTCTCTTTACAGATGATTCCTAAATCTATATCTCTTTCTGTAACCTCTTCCCAGAGCTCTAGTCCCATATTTTCAACTATGCTGTATTACTGTTATACCTTGCCTGATCTTCCTAATTGTCAAAACCTTTCCTCTTCTCAAGTTACTTTGTATTTGTGTTTCTTTGTAAACATTGAATCTTCCTGTAAGAATATAAGCCAACTGAGCAAAAAGACTGTTTAATTTTTATCTTTGTATTCTCAGAGTGTGAGGGGATCAATAGATGTTCAACAAATACTTGTTGAACTTGCATTACATTACCTTAGATTTCCTAGACATCTTTATAGGAATGCTATAATTAATCATTTCGGTCATGCTCAACTCTTCATGACCCTATTTGGGGTTTTCTTAGCAGAGATAATAGAGTAGTTTGCCATTTCCTTTTCCAGATCATTTTACAGATAAGGAAACTGAAGCAAATAGTGTTAAGTGACTTGCCCAGCATTGCGGAACTACTAAGTGTCTGAAATTAGATTTGAATTTGGGGAGATGAGTCTTCCTGGCTTGGCACTCTATCCATTGTACTCCCTGGCTATCTCTAGAAATGTTGTATGGGTACTCAAACTCAACATTTATAAAACTAAAATCAGCTGTCCCCCAAATCCTTCAACTTTATTTCTTTTGATGGCATCACCATCCTTCCAATTATTAAAGCTTATGAATCATTGATGATTCTTCCCTGTCTTTCCTTCATTGTGGCCAAACAGTATCTAAATCCTAAGGGTTGGATTTGATTGAAACAACTGAACAGAAGCAACAATCTTATTTGCATATCCTCCCTGGGACTAAATTTTCTTATTTATAAAATGAAAAAGATTTGGATTTAGATGAGTCCTAAGGTCCCTTCCTGCTCTAAATCTGTGATACTAATGTACTGTCACTTAACCTCTTTTGGTTTCAGTTTTCTCAACCATAGAACAAAAAGGTTTGGACTAGGTAGCCTTGAACAACTTTTCTACATCTAAATTCATGAACTATGCTATGAGAAACAAACAATCACATATTATGATTAATTATAAATAAATTCATAATTTAAATATCTGCCAGAATAATGGTGGGATCCCTTAAGAGAGCCAGCTGCTTCCAAATACCCTCATGAATTTGAACTCAAATAATGGATGTGCTTATTTCAAAAAAGTATTCTTATTTGTTCATCATTTGCTTCAAATATCTATCCAGGCTATATTGCTTAATTTGATAAGTGTCTATTAAGTGCTTATTATGTGAAAAGTATTAAGAAAGTTTCAGTTCTGGTATGTACTAGAAAAAATAAGTACTGAATTTCTTTATAAACATCTTTTAATGAAACTTCTTACCAATTTTGTAGCACTTTTCAGTCAGCCCAAATTAGTGAAATTGAACTATAAATAAATTGAACTACTCACATTATAAAAAAGTGACCATATTTTCCAATAAAAAATTAGAACAAAGATATTCCCTTTGTAAAGTCTCTTTAATATAAAAGTATAATATTTTCCCTTGAAACTGAGATACTTCTGAAAAAATCCAAGATATATTTTTCTTAGTTAATAACCTTGTTCTTCATTATGGGAGGGAGGAAGTATGTAGTTTGTTAGAGAGCTATTCCTTTGTTCGCCTAAACTTCTCTTTTCTCTTGCTCAAGACTTGGTTTTATTATAAATATTAATCATTGTTAGTATTATCATTACTGACATTTATATATATTTGATCCTCACAGCAATCTTATAAGATACATCTTATGGTCTACATTATCCACATTTTGCAGATGAGGAAAGTATAGTTTAGCAAGTTTGAAAGCTTTGCTATGAATACTTTGAAGATGGGATTATTTCTATTGATCCAAGAATACCAGAAAACAATGATTCATTAGAACCCCACTGTTTATTCTTTTATTGATTGCTAGCTTTGATCCAACTTGGTTTATGACAATGAAGTGATCAGACAGAAAGTATGACTTTCCCCCTTAGACTATCTGTTGATTTCAGATGCCTACTATCTCCCTCATATATCTTACAGCAAACATTCAAGAGATGAAATTCTCCCCCTTTCCACTTTAGTTAAAAAGACATTTGATTGTGTTTCTTCAGTATAAACCTGAGGACATTTCAATTACTATTGACACTTAATTCTAGATGCTCAGGGCAGAAAATTGCTGAGAATATGGCCTTATTACTGAAGCTAAACTCTCAGGTGTTCCTTAAGTCCCCTCTTCTGACCAACACACACAAACACACACACACACGTATGGATTTGAAGCACTGGGTGGTCTTACTGCATGTACAGTCTTACATGATCTACTATACCTAAGTATAGTGGTGAGAGTCTAAGTTGCTGTTAAATTCATTTCCTGGTGTGTGCTTTGGTGGAGGCTGCTGTTGCTGCTGCTGGGGCTGCTGCTGTTGCTAGGACCTTAATGTTTGTTTAATGCATTTTTGTGCATGTGTGTGAATCCATTTTCCAGGGCTGCCGATTGCCTACAGTAACCCCCTTTTTATGACTGAAAGCAGCTGTAGTGTCCTTGAAGAATCAAATCCTCTCAATGCTGGAAAACCCAGCAGTGGGGTTTTCCCCCCTCTCCTTATGCCCCTTTTAATTTGGGCATCAGCCCTTTCATCTTTCTCCTGAAAATCTAATATACTGCAACTAGGATGTTTTTCAAAAACTGGGAACACTTCAAAACAAGTTTAAATATAAATGAAATCGATTTCCAAATGTCTTGTTAAAAAAAACGCAGATGTTTTATATTTATTATATCATTTTTGTTTTATCACCTTGCAAAATTTTACAGCCTGGAATTTTATTTAATGCAGTGGCATTTTGAGCAGCAATATTAGGCAGCTGTATTTGCTTCATACTAGGATTTTTTGGGGGGGGGAGTATATTAAAATTGAATCTGATATAACCTAATGTTTGGGGGAAATGTGGAATAGGCATTTTGCATATTGGTAATTGGAAACAACAAAGACCTCAGCCAAACCCATCCCTCCATAAGAGCTTTTATTATGTGCAAGGGAATTCCAGTGCAATCTTTCTTTCTTTCTTTCTTTCTTTTTTTTTTTTTAAGGTCATCCGGGATATTTTTAATTGTATTAACATTTAATTTTATTTTTGAATTGTAAATTCTATTCCTCTCTCTCTCTCCTTCCTTCCCTTTCCCTTTTTCCTGAGACAGTAAGCAATAGGTTATCCATGTGCAATTATGTAAAACATTTCTGTATTAGTCATTTTGTATAAGAAGACTCGATTAAAATAAAAAAAAGTGAAAAAATAGCATGCTTCGGTCTCTATTCAAATATTATTTCATTCTCTGGAGGCAGATAATATGCCTTATCATTAGTCCCTTGGGATTGTCTTAGTCATCATATTGCTGAGGATAGTTAAGTCATACTTAGTCTCCTATTCTTCATTGGACAATATTGCTGTTACTGTGTATAACATTCTCATAGTACTGTTCACTTCACTATGCATCAGTTCGTCTGAGATTTTTCAAGTTTTTCTATAATCATTCTGATCATCATTTCTTAAGTCATAAGAATATTCCATTACAATCATGTACCATAGCTTATTTAGCCATAACCCAATTGATGGGCATCCCTTCAATTTCTTATTCTTGGCCAGCAAAAATAGAACTGCTATAGATATTTTTGTAGAGATAAATCCTTTTCTCTTTTTTGGGATGTCTTTGGGATACTGTTGGATCAAAGGGTATGCACAATTTTATAGCTCTTTGGGCATAGTTCAGTGCAATCTTTTAAAGAGGAAATATCCCAGCCAAGGGCATGTGCCCTGTCTTTTAACTCACATAGGCCACTGCTAATCTTTGTGCCTTGTGTAGATATAGCCATATAACTAGTAATTTTATATTTTGCAGCTGGGACAAGGGACATAAATGGCACCTATGGCAAGTATTAGATTTTTTTTCAATCAACTCTGGGAGAGGTAGGCAGAGGGAATGAGGGATGGTCAGAGAAACAATGGGGCTCCTCAGTGCTTATTGATGGGAAAACTGATACCTAGAGATGACCAAGACAGCACCAGACTGGGGAGTTTTACCTGCTGTGGGACCTCTGGGAGAGGAAGCATGCCATCTGTTAACTTCCTAGCTTAACTAATTATTGCTAATTAGTTCCTATGTAACTGAAGAAGTAAAAATGTCATTCAAATATAAATGTAACAAAATTTTAAATTGTACAACTTTTTAAAAATTCTTATTTTAAATATTTGTACCACTTGTACCTTGGAACCCTAAGGCAAAACTCCAAATGTAAATGTCCTACCCTAATTACATCTTATTCTTTGTGAATACTTTACATGGGGGGGTAGTCTACTGCTGCTGCTGGATTGTATTTTTATAAGTAAATATGTCACTGACATTTCCAAACAACTAAGAAAAGATGGTATTATTATCAGTCTTGAGCTAAATAAGTCAAATGATGTTCTTTTTATCCTAATCCATCTGGCTTCATCTTCATTCTCTTGTCCTACCACAACACCCTCTTAATTTGTCTTTAAAAAATATTCCACTGAAATCCTTAATGAAGGAATAGGCTGAATATTAAGAGCTGAGAAAATGCCAATTTTTCTTTCTTTTTTTTATATTTCCTTTTTAGTTGGACAGGCAGTCAGGTTTCTAGCTTTCCTCTAAGCAAACCAAACTGGAGAATCACTGCTGGTTCTCACACCCTCCAGGTCACAACTAAATCCCCTATTAATTAAACTGAAATTATATCTGAAATAAATCACTCTGAAAGAAACCCACTGCGGAATTTTCTAAAGATGTTTGCAATAATTAATGAAACATTCAGTGACTAGTGACATTTTTGATAACTCTTAAAATGCCAGAGGATGTTGATATGTAAATAGTTTTCTACAAATTCTGGGGCTAAAAGTAGGTTATATGATGAGGGCAGAATATAAAACTTTGATTTTACTGAATATTTTTGCTTCACCCCTTTTTATTTGGAGAATAAAAGTTTTTGAGCTTTGTATTTCATAAAACTTAGGTTTGAGGGATAAGCATTTCATATTATATGGAGACTTGGCCTTATCCAGAGGCAGCATAATTTGACTTGAGGGTAAACTGTAGTTTACTCTCCAAAACTAACTTGTTTTAAAAACCACATCATTCAGAGACATGAATGGATTTAAAAAACCCAATGAATCAACATTTTTTTTCCTGAAAGCTTCTCCTATGAAACATATTAATACCTTTAGACCCAGATGATGAGAAAACAAATGAAGTAAATTTAAGAAGCTAACTAGCAGGAGTATAGAAGAAAGAAATAAGTGTAAGATCAGCTAAAATACCTATCTATCCATCCATCTATTTATCCATTTATCTATTCATTCATTCATCCATTCATCCATAGGTTAGTTATGTGGCACAATAATCACTACAGGACTTGGAGGCAGAAAAACTCATTTTCCTGAGTAAAAACCTGGCCACAGACACTTACTAGCTATGTGACCATGGGCAGGTTATTTAACCTTGTTTGCCAAATTTTGTCATCTGTAAAATGAGCTGGAGAAGGAAACGGCAAACTACGTCAGTCAATCAAACACTCAACCACTCCACAGACATCTATCAGAAGCTTACTATATTTTAGACATTGAGAATGCAAAAATAAATTATTTTAGCCTTAGGGATCTTACAGTGCTTCTTACATTCTTTTTTAGCACTGGGAATCCTTATCTCAGTTCCCCAACTCTAACTGATGAATCAAGTCCCCCAAAATAAAAGCTATATATAAAAATATAAAATATATATGTATATACATTTATATATATATATAAGCTACTTCTCTTCAGGTTTTCTGTGCTAAGTCTAAAGGTCAGTGGGAGTCTTTCTCTAATGTTATCAACTCATTCTCTCATCCTGGTTTATTCCCCAATATCAATTTCTGGTTACAATGGGTATTTTCCTTATATCACTTATATATACTCCAATGATCAGCACTCCACTGTCAGTTGACAAGTTAACATCAATTACATTTTTTTCAAAGTTATATTTACTGAGAAAATATAGTATGAATACTAGTTATAGAACATTTCTTCTCAACATGGGAACATATTCTCCCCAATATCATGGTTTACTTCCAAATGCAACATAGCTGAAAACTCTTCTCCTTCCACCCTTACACCCCTGCAGAATGGGAAGATGAGAACAATTTGTTCCAACGGCCATGAAGGCAGCTGGAACAGGTGCTGTGGAGCACTAAGAGCTTGGTCAGAAACCAAAGATGCCAAGGTCATCCATTGCATCTTGGGTCATTGCCGTTCATCCTGACTTTTGTCTTACCACTGGATGTTTATGACAGAAAGAGAGAGTGAGACTGATGACTTTGTGTAACTTTGCCTCACTTAGATTCAATTAGTGATTAAGTTAAGACGTTACTAAGATGTCAGTGGTTCTCTTAGAAATCAAAGAATAAACAACAACCGCAATGGTAGATGGGTCACTGTCAGTGGAGAACAATTCTCTCATTTTTATAGGTTGCTCCTTGCTCTCTTTTCCCCTTCTTTTATTCCTCCTTCTCCTCTTCTTCCTCTTTGTCCTTCTCTTCCTCTTCCTCCTTCTATGTTGTTGTTCTTTGTTCTTCTAACTTCTGCTTGTTCTTGTTCTTCTAATCTCAGCATTATGGAACAACAGAATTTGGGGCCATGGATTAAAAGAGGAGAATAGCAGAACAAAGCCTCAGTGTTGTTTCCTTCACACTGTTGCTAAAACGAGGCCTGACTCTGGGGTAGACATTCAAATGTATGAGTAGATTATTCTGTTACAAAAAGAGAAGCAAAAGCTTTTAGTACCTGGTATAATCTGTGTCATGGGGAAATCATGAAGTTGGGAACACTTAAGCCATTACATTTTCCAGATCATATAGCCAATATAGACAGGTAAATATTTCTCTCTGTAATTCTAGAACTTTTGAAAACTCCATCACATTTTCCCCTTGTGAACAACTTATTAGGGGAAAACCACAGAGAACCAACAAGTGGGAATCTAGAATTGCATACCTACTTAGTTCAGTCACTCATAAATTTTCTGAAAACTGGGCAAATGAGGTAAAATCCTGACATCAGTTTAGAGTTAGAACCTTAAAAAGTCATAGAGAATTATTCTCTTATTATTACAGAAGATGAAATTGAGTCTGAGAGAGGCAAAGTGACAGAGACAAGTTTCAAACCCAAATATCCTGATGCCAAAAAAAGGCATTATTTCCATTATACTATACTATTTGCAGACAGCAAGATGGTATAGTGGATAGAATTGGTGGACCTGTGATCTTGGGAAAGCCATCTCTTTTTGCTTCAGTTTCCTTAAATGTAAAATTGGAATAAGGGTCTGTCTACATTGTGGAGATCTAATGAATGAATATTAATAAAGTACCAAGCATAATCTTTGGTAATATAAACATGATGATTCTCTTGTCACCCTCCCTTCTCTATTGAAATCCTTGATAAACTTATATTAAGTGTGAGGAACAGAGGACTATTACAAAATAGCAATGACAAAATCTGTAGACTCCTGTCATCTATGTCATGGTTTGGGGCAGGGATAGTGTAGCAAAATAAGAGGATCTCATATAGAGTGTTGCACAGTTAGAACTTTGTGTGCCCTATGGCCATTAGCATATTTGTAAAGGTTTGTGAGTGACCCTAAAGTGATTAGAAATTTTAGTTTCTAGTAATCATTGATGAATTTAGTATTTCAGGCAAACTACATGTATATAGGAAATGGACTGGAGACTTGGATAGTCTCACATTATACCAGTAAGAAGTCATGTCAAAATTGGATACACATCTTATCAATTATAGGAAAGGGCTTTATGTTGCTTTTTGTCAATGGTATTCTCATCTCTAAGTCATACAATAAGGTATTGCTGACTGGGCTGGGGCAATTACCACCCATAAGCCTAGAGAAATTGAAAGGAGACAAATTTGGGACACTCCTAAAATGTCAAGAGGGAAGAATTCAAGAGCTTGAGGTCACTGAAAATCTTCACTAGATGAAAACTTCAGAAATCACACCTAAAAATAAAACATAAGTTAAAACAACACTGATATCACAAATAATTTTGAAAAGAAATGGGTATACTTAGACTGGAATTTTACTTTGGAATTTGATGGAATGGATCTAACTTGACAAATTATGTCAAAAGGAAAAATGGCATTTGTCCTTATCATCATGAATGAACACATTTGAGAAAACATATAATATCCCAGGACTTGCAAACAGAGCATATATAATAGCTATTGCCATAGTAGGAACCATAAGAGGAAAGGTAGTGTTTTCTAGAAATATCTCTAGTGTTAGGCATCAAACACTATCATACAAGAGTCAATTTGAGAGAGCCATTGAAGATCCTGCAGAAAGGCACTGGAATATTAGAACAGTAGCCAGTTAGTAACCTTATTAGGTAATTTGAACTCTTTCACCCGACTATAGGTGATGGCCAAAGAACATTCGGAGCACAATCTGGAAAATAAAAATTCATTGAGTACATATGTTAGTTCTTTCCATCAGCTATTCAAAAACAAAATTCAAGGGGTTAAGATGATACAAAGAGTCAATGCAGCATAAAGAACACTATAAACATTTAAACAACAACCAAATTTCTGGACACTATTAACATAATGAATGGCAGAAAGGTTGTTTTAAGGGAGAATACTGGAACTCTAGCTTCTTTGCAAAACTGAAAAGTAGAAAGAAGAGCCTCGTAAGATCTGTAATTATTGGTTTGATTATTCACCGTGACATATGGATTACTAGAAAAGTACTTGACCAGATATTTTTTCTTCTTCAGATTTGACCCTTTTTTGGACTCTTTTGATCCAGCCTTTCTTAACTGAAAGTATCACCTGCCACCAAAAGATGAGAACATCAATGATTTCTCCAAATGTAGAACAATAATGTGCTTATGTATCTTATACAAAGCATTCACAGCTTGTTATCAGTGAAACTATAAACACAAGAAAATAATATATTGGTTGAGAAGCAAAAAGAGTCTGTCTCAAATTCATGGCGTGTCAAGAGTAATTTATTCTTATTCTTGATTTTATAACTATCTAACAAGTTGCCTCAAAAATACCTTTATGGCCTTTATTGGTTATCTCAAGGCCTTTGATTCAGTTCCACACTTTGTGGCTTATTCATTAAATGCAAATGTATAAAATAGACCCAAGTATAGTGAAAACATGTGAGAATTTCATGTCCACATGGAAAATTGTACTCTATTTAAAACATGTCATCAACACCATAATGTCAAGAACAATTGATATAAAATGTAGTATTTTTCAAGGAGTTAGTTAGAACCCATTATAGTTCTGCCTAGCCTAAATCCAACATCATTCCTCCCAAACAGAACTAAGTATGGCTTCAGAATTAAAGAAGGAGACAAACCAAAATATCTTATTAATTTCTTGATGCACATGGAAGACATCAAGCTATATGGCTTTACTGAAAAACACATTAAGACAGTTCCTTCATCTTATGCAATCTTTGCTCAGTTAAATCAGAATGTCATTTGGAACACATAAGTGTAAACTTCTTAATGTATATCAAGGAAAGCTAGAGACCAAAGGCTTTGAGCTTGAATTTGTAAGTCAAAATGAACAAATGGATGAAGGTGATATTTGTAAACATTTTGGTTGTTTCCAGGTAGTACACATTGTACATGAAACTGTTAAAGATAAAGTTCTGGCTAAATATGTTAACAGACTTACTGGCATTATGAAATCAAAACTAAATGGAAAGAACATGTCTAAAATAATTAACATTTATACAGAAACAGTCAATGTACATTTTGGATACTATAAAAGAAACCATAATAGATCTGATAATTATTTGAACAAAAATCCATAGTGCCTATCATTCTGAAATAGCTATGGAAAGATGAACATTTTTTTCCACTAAATATAGAGAAGAGGATTGATAGACTTTCTTAGAACAAGAAAAATAGATCAGAAACCTTTAGAAGTATTTTTTGAACAAGCAAATATAATTTTATCAAATAATATTAAAACTTGAAAACAAGTGCACACCATTGATTTTGTCATGTAGAACCAAAACCATTTTTAATTTTTTTCCTCTTACCTAACATTTATATGATACTTCTCGTAGGATTGCAAAGTATTTTACAAATATTATCTCATTTTATCCTCATAACAACCTTAGAAGCCAGGTGCTATTATTATCCTCATTTTATAGATGAACAGTCTGAAGAAGACTTAAGTTGAGTGACTTGCCCAGGGTCACACAGCTAGTGAAAGTCTGAGGCGTATAGCCTCAGATCTCCCTGATTCCAGATCCATCACTCTCTCCACTGTGCTATGCCAAGAATGAAATAAAAGGTTGTTCACAGATAAAATCTGAATAAACTTTGTAGACAATAAAGCATTGAGCAAATGACTGACATGTAGATTTGTTTATGAAAATGAAGGAGTTTATAGTGGCATTGAAGGACCAAGTCATCCCCACTGGAATTACAGAAAGTTTATAGTAAAGGCATCCAGACTTTGTGACCACTACATGTTATGCAAGGAAATGCTAGAAACTGTAATATTTCAATGAATGTTGTAAAAATTTAGCCCCTAGCAAGTTGTAACATGGTAATGATAATTCTATTTTAGAAATTTGTGATCTTTTGTGGACTGAGGAGTAACAAATTCCCCATGATAGAAACACAGAGATCAAACTATTCATGAAAACTCAACCACTAAACCATACTGGAAATGGAACATTATCATAGATTGAACTGTTGCCCACAATTGTCCAGACATAATATTGATTCATCAAAACTTAAAAACATTTTAATAGATGTTGCCATACATATTGTATGTATGTATTGTTCATCCTTTCCCAGCTATGTGGAATGAAAAGCTCTCTGAATACATAACTCTTGAAGAAGAAATCAATATCATGTGGGAACGGGATAAAAAACATATCATCCCTGTTATACTGTCTGTTACTTGAACTGCTACTAGATCTGTAGTCTAGCCAAACTACCCTTCTCTTTGCTCTTCACACATTGCACTCCTGTTCCTGAACCTTTGCTCTGGCCAAATCTTCTTGTGTTCAAAGTACTCGCCCACTCATTTCCTTCTTAAAAAGTCCCTCTCTTCCTTGAAGATGCTCCTCAAATGCCACCTGCTGCAGGAAACTTTTCTTGATTCTTCTAAGTGCTTATGCTCCTTTATACTTATTCAAATTCTTCATATATTTATGTAGCACATGGAGTAATATGTCTCAGATAAATTCTCTGATTTGGCCTATTTTCACATTTTTAGTTTTATTTTCTCTGTCTGTACTCAAAGTCTCTTAGGATCATAGAGGGAATACTACCTCAAATGCACTCAATATCTTTGAGAAAAAATGAACACACCCAGAAACCTGGCAAGGAAGCATCTAAAGAAAACTCTGGTATTCTGTATAACTCACAATTCAGCAACAGTAACTTTCTCAGCCTTTTATCTCAGGAACTGTCCATAAAAGTTCCTTGGTGAGCAAAGCTTCTATTTTAAGCAGATACTTCTATTTCCAAGCTAACTATCTGTGATTAACTCTTTATCACACATGACATCTTGGCCAAATTAGTAGATCCACTGGGTGATTTCTCTGATTTACTGAATTCAATAGATTCTTCTGTACAGCTGGACTTAAACTACTACAGCCACTATAATATCCATCACTGCCAACTTCAGGTTTAGCTAATGCCTTCAGCTAAAAGGGATATTAGGGAAAAGTATATTTTAGCCTAAAGTAGGTAAAACTTACAATTCTGCTTTTTTTCTTCTCCCTCCACCAACCCCAAACCAATCAGATAAAGCAGGTTAAAAAAAAAAGGAGAAAAGGTGCTTAATTACTGCCACAGAGTCTGAAGAAATAGAACTGTCTTGATGCCTTTTCAACAGAAAAGTCTAAAGGAAATTGTTCCCATAATTATTTCAAGCTCAGAGGTAAGTATAACATATCTCTTCATAATTTGCAACTTATCAGACTCTTGGCCTTCATTTCTGTGAACTCTTTAGGATGCTGAGGAATTAGTAGTACAGAGTAACCCTAGTCATGTCATTTAATCATTCTGCTTTCATTTCTTCATCTGGAAAAAAAAAAGAAAGAGAGGCGGTTTGTACTAGGCAGCTTCTAGCCACTGAGATCTTCCATACCTTTAGAAAGAGATGAAATTTTGTTTCTTGCTTTGCTAGTGTGTTACCACTGTGTTTCTAAGTGAAGTATATATTCAGATCCTTGTCTCAGACCTGGGCAATAGCTGTGGACAGCAGGGGCACAGTTGGGTTCCCTGGATTAAAAAAAAATCAGGCTGGCCTACTAGAAACAGGGAATTATGGGGCAAGAATTCATAAAGCATTATATTTGAATCAGATCACAAATTCAAGCTTGGAGAAACAGATGAGTAGGAGATGACTCTGGATAAGGATTCAGCAAAGATTGCAATAGGAAGAAACTTTAAACACCATTTTAAAGTAAGCTCTCTGTGCCTTAGCTTTAAAGGACCATAGTCTTTTAATTAGGCTCAGAACAACAGCTGGTTTGTACAGTTTAATTAGGGGCATATTTGAGAGACAGTGGTTGCAGTAGAAAGTATCTGAAGTAGGGAAAACTGGGTACTAATCCCAGCTTTGCTTGTATTAGGACTCTGAACTTTGGTAGGACATTTAACTTTTCTCTGAGCCTGTTCTTTCAAAATTAAACTATTTGGAGAATGGTAATTGCCCTCTCCTACTTTAATAAATTGTGTAAATCATAGGCCACTGTGCTGGAAATGGCCAGTGGACCTAAAAGATTGTTCAAGTGACTTGTTCAAGTTCACACATAGATAGTAAAAGACAGAGGTGAGAATGAGATTGATGTGAGACTCCCTTCCCTAGGTCAAAAGAGTTAATACACATTATGGTGTTTTTAAAAAGATACTATGCACATGTGAAAAGATATTGCTGTACCATGGAATTTAACTGGACCCATTGATAGACACATTTCTTCTCTTTCCTCTGGCAAATTTTAGAGAAGGCCATGGAGACTTGTATGTACTGGGATGAACCAAGGCCTTTTCAGAGTTCTGAGAATCTCCGGTGGAGCAAATCTTCCCCCTGGGTAAAGAATAGTATTTGAAAAGCATTAGTATGAATTGGGATCTTGCTTGTCATCTTGGTTCTGTTTCAAGATGGCTTTTGATCAATTTTTACATATTCCCAGAAGATTTTCCATGACAGAAATGTTTAAAATATAAAAAGAAAATAAGTAAATAGAGTTTCCTCCCTCCCAGTGTCTGAGGCTCCAGGCTGCTTCTCTATACTTATTTCCTCTAACTTCCTCTTGTACACTGTGCCTTCCAGCCAAACTAATTTATTTGCTATTCCCCAAACTCAGCAATCTACCTCAAGTCTTTCCACAGGCCAGGCTGTCCCCCATCTTGGAATGCGTTGCAACCGACTCTCTGGCTCTTAACATTCCTACTTTTCTTCAAAGATCAATTCTGGTGCCAACTCTTACTCTAAGTCTTTTCTCATCCCCCTCCTTCCAATTGTCAGTGATCTCTTTCCTCCTCAAATTATATTGGATTTACTTATAAGGAGACCAGAGATTTTTGTGCTTGCAGTAATGCTTAACAAAGACAGGAATTTAGAACAAAGGAAATAGGGTGGAGGCCAGCTGGCCCTTTTAATTTATCCCCAAGTCGATTTGCATTGGCAAGATGGTGTGGGAAGGGGTTGAGAAGAGTCTCCTTACATAGCCTCTACCATTTCTTTGCATTTTTCCTAAACAGAGCTCCTGAGAATGATTTGCTTGGGCCAAGGCATTACAGAACTTAAAACCAAATTTCTGACCTTAATTTAGATAAGAGTTAAAATGAAAAAGTCTTGAGATATTGCAGAGAAGGCAGTTAAAAACAACAACAACAACAACAAAACATCCGCTTTAACAATGCTACCTGGTTGGGCTTAGTGTTCACTGGTTGGGTGTAGCTGGTGGGGATATATATATATATATATCATGGAAGAACTAAACATGGTTGCTGGGGCTATCAGGCCAAGGAGTCAGTTTCTCCCCCTCCTCCCCCCTCCCTTTTATAGGGGAAGAGGATGCATGATAGCTGATGACCAGCAGATGGTAGCAATAGCAGCAGAAGCAATGTCACTGAGTGAAGAGAGGGGGTATCAGCAGAGGCATCTAATAACAGCATGTCAGAGTAAACAGAACACTAGTGGATGCCAGCTCAGCTAAGAAAGCAGCTTGCCTAGTGACATTTTGGGGGCATTGGAGGAGTGATTGCCTTAACATGCATATATTCTGGCCACATATTTTGCTTATGTATGTATCCCCTTTATTTGTTCTTTTCTCCATTGGTACTTGTGAGAATGTAACCCTGTGTGCATGGGAGAAATTTTTCTTGTCATTTATGTTATATTTTTTAATGAAATGTCTTTTGCTTTGAAATAATGCATCTTTTCCTTGGCTGGTAAAAATAAAAATAACATACATATTGGTGGGGGCTCATAAGCTCCAATTTTGAGTGGTTGCTGAGACAAACACCCAACATGTCTGGGTTTTAGCAGTATTCCTGTAACAGGGAACCCTGAATGCAATACTTATTGTATTAATGCCCACCTCCCAGTAGAACATAAGTTCCTTGAGGATAAGAACTACTTTTTGCTTTGACTTATTTATCCCTACCATCTAGGCCAGAATAATACATCATAAGTACTTAATCAAGTTTTGTTGAGTTGAATCGATTCATTCAGGTAAGAGAGAACAAAGATGTTGATATTTTAAATTCTCTCTAACATCTTGTGAATGAAACAGTTAGTGCTAGCCCAAATGCAGCTTTATCAACCCAATCAGTTAATCTGCAATATTGGTAACTTGAGAATGGGAGCATTCAAATAGACTGAGCTCACTGAACCAAAGAAGCATGCAGATGTACGTGAGTGTGATTTTGTGTATGTCTTTTTCTAGCCTAAACAAGCAAATGTGTGTGCATGCATGGGTGAATATATGTATGTATGTGTGTGGTGTGATGTAGTGTGTGAGGTGGGGAGGGGAGGGAATTAGGGTTACATATGTCACAGATGGCCTTTCCTGTGGGAACATTTGGCCCTGCACGGCATGCTCTGCACATGCTTCTTCATTGGAAAAGGACCAGTTCTCCAGCTGGAAAAGCCGACAGGCACATTCCTTCATCAGAGGTTGCCAGTGCTGATTCATGAACCACCCCATGCCTAGTGATGTTCAAATGGTACCAGGAGAAACCATTCTTCCCTAGGTCCAAATCAGGCTGAGGCTACTCATTTGAGTATAGGATACAGGTCTCTTAGCTAGGAAATCAGGTTTCAGATTATAAGTATCCTACTGGCCCCAAGACCTTAAATCCTTGAACCTGTTTCCAGAGCAAACTAGGCTTGCTAATTTGCTTGCTTATTACTTTATCTTTTTTTCCCTTTTAGACACACCCTATTAAAAGCTCTGAGTGGTTTAGGAAGTACCTCACATATACCATTAGTCATGTTTTCCACATAATCATCAAGTAGTCCAGCAGGAAAAGACCTTAAGAGATAACAAAGTCTGTTTAAGGATAACTGAGGCAGAGAGAGGTGAAATTGTAAATGGTAGAACTAAATCTTGAAAAAGCTATTGTTTGAATTTGAAACTCCAGATCCAGTGCTGTTTTTACTTTATATATATATATATATATATATATATATATATATATATATATATATATATATATATATATATATATATATATATATATATATGTATATGTTGTCTTTGGCCGACAGGCAGTGCCAAATCCAGAGTGAAGGAATGTCAGAATGCAGTTCCTCATGAGAATGGACCAATGCTCCATCAAGATAGTATCCTGTCTCAGAGATCCGTGACTGCCAGATAGAAATACCTGAAGTGACTACTGTACTTAAAAGAAGTGCTATTAGGAGGAAACATTAAGGAATGATTGAAGGCAAGGAAAATAATGCTGATATCTTTTCCTGACATTGAATTAATGGGAGAACATAGAAACTCAGCTGGTTCCTTTTTAACTCTTGCCTGGCTCCCTTGCAGCTGTTTCTGAGGGCATTGAACTAGGCTGAGCAAACCAATTGTCTTTGGGGATCACTGCAGATCCTAAGCTGCTTTTTAGTAATATTCGGTTGACAAAAATGCCAAACATTCTTCCTATGGAGATTTGCTCAGTGTGGTTCTGATTAATGCCCTTTTCCCCTGACTGCCGACCTCAAATATCTCTTACTTCCTGCTCCTTCCCCATAATGCTCTTTCTCTGTCCAGGTGCATCTTTCGATTGCTCCCTTTCTACTCTCTCTAATCCTGGGCATTGTTCTGTAAGACTTTCTTTGGCAGAAATCATTTCAGGATTCCTTATTCACTAGGCCAACTGGCTCTCATCTTTCAAATTCCTTTTTTAAGCCCATTTTTTCCTATGAATCCCACTTGCAGTTATTCTCTCCAAACCTTTAATGGAATGAAAACAAAGAAAAGTTGCAAAGACAATTCATCATTTACTCACCATCAATTAGATTATCAAGTCTGGATGCTTATGCCACATTCTTGCGTGTTTGGGTCCAAACTAGGGTAGGAAGAATTTCTCCACAAATCTATTCAAATATGGGTCAGTGTTCAGTAAATATTTAATAATTCAAAGCTAAAGAGCTTTATGGCAGAGCTAAATGTCTTTGGCAAAGAAAATGTTGTAGCCTCATGTTAAACATTTTTTAAAGTTTAATATTGTTTTCAACTAACAAATATTGAATTCAACTTTTGATAATTCAGTTTGTGACTGTTAAGGTTCTATTACTGCTTAGTCTCCCAATGGCTTTTAATTCTTCTAAGTACTTCCACCAGAGAGATTCATAGAAGGAAGGGGAAAAAATGAAGCCTTATTTTATAGTAGTTAAGTTGGAAGAATATGAGAAGCAGAAAGCTATAGACTGGTTTTTTGTTTTGTATTTTTTTTGGGGGGATAATTTTAGGGTAACTTTTTTTTTGGTAACTTTAGCTTTAATGTTAATTCTACAGTCTGCCCTGGGAATATTTTCTTATGCTAGGGACAATACTAGGTAGTGGGTTTGAGAAGATAAATGAATGAAACATTTATTAAGCACTTAGTATGTGCAAAACAACCAATTCCTACATTCTACCTCTGAGCCACTCTTGAGAACAGATTAAGAAGTCAATCAGAAGTCCTGAAGGGTCTAGCAGAATGCTGAGGAGTTCACAGCAACATAAATGTAGAGCTGGAAGGGATTTTAGAATCTATCTATTTTTATAGTCCAATATGCTTGTTTTGTGGATAAACTAAGGCCCAGAGTGATTTGACCAAGTCCACACAGGTAATAAAGGGCAGAATTCAGATCTTAGTTCCCTGATTTCACAACCAGTGAGCTTTCCACTGAACCATTATGTCTAAGTAAAGGTATCCAATGCTCCCTACTCTATAGAAAAATATTTCTAAGGATGGAGACCAGAGGCCTACTAAACTTGGTGAGGGGAGGAAGGCAGAAAAAGAGTGAAAGGAAATAGGGTTGAAGAAAAGGTTCTTTCACAAAGGAAAGTTGCTGATTCTGTTTGTGATCAATCACACTTAACAAAGAGCCCAATGACACAGCCCTTGTCTCCTAGAATTCTCTCCATGCTACCATTCTAGGCCTATCAGAAAAGAAGGCATTAATTTAAATGAATGTCTCATGCTCATGTTGGCAGCT
Source organism: Sminthopsis crassicaudata (assembly GCF_048593235.1). Taxonomy (NCBI): domain Eukaryota; kingdom Metazoa; phylum Chordata; class Mammalia; order Dasyuromorphia; family Dasyuridae; genus Sminthopsis; species Sminthopsis crassicaudata. The sequence continues at coordinate 116,972,279 of NC_133618.1, forward strand.
TATTGCAATGTGGATTGAGTTCAATGACAGGGACATTAAAAAAAATATCTTCCACACACGTGTGAGTCATGGTCTTGGGGGGTCAGAACAGCCATCTTCACAACAGGCGACACCTTTTTCCTACATGTGTCCCCCAAAATGTCAACCTCAACTATAAAGAGGAAAAAGACATTTCACATACATAAAATATGTAATTAAAATGATGAATTATTGTAAGATAGAATATTAGCCTTGTGACATTTTAATCTGAAAGAGAGAGAGGAGAGAGAGCTCAATCTGAGCCGCTCAATTAAATTTAGAATTTTTCCCCCTCCATTGTTATGAATAAATAGAAAGATTCTGTAGCAGTCTGTGGAATTATTAATTGCAACTAGTGTAGAAGGTGCATGCACCATATCATGAAATGGAATATCATTGTTAGTGACTATATTTCTTGGTAATTAAGGCCCAGACTAATGATGCAAGTTTTCTTCAGCATGATTTTCATCTGATTATGAGGCTGCTTCATTAAGAGCACTCAGACTAACGAGCTGTAGCTGTAATAAAGTAATTTTCTGTCTTGTGCTCTGATTGATAAAGAGTTTCTATAGCTAAAAGGAATTGAAAATATAATTATAATTAGAAATGGTTGAATAAAGTTATTACAGGATTGCTGAAGGGTAGTACAATTGACACCA